>NW_023616226.1:0-60001 GCF_013339695.2 Rhipicephalus sanguineus
GTGTCTGTTAAGCATACTCCACAGCGCTGCCTTGGTAAGTTTCAAGAATTCGTGGTGTTCTTGATGAAACTGAAGTGGAACCTCCCATTGCAGGACCTTGGATATCGCTTTAGGGTTTCCGAGTCAACAATAAGTAGAGTATTTGACAGGTGGCTACACACTGCTTTTTGGCGGCTGAAGGAAACTATTGTGTGGCCTTCACGTGATGAAATTTGTAACACAATGCCACAGGCATTTTATGACTCTTTCGGTAGAAAGGTAGCGCTGATAATTGACTGCTTTGAAATTAAAATTGAGCGACCGTCCTCTCTACAGCCAAGATGCGAGACGTGGTCACAATATAAGTCAAGCAATACCGCAAAATACTTAATAGGCATCTGTCCACAGGGGATAATCACATTCATATCAAAGGGCTGGGGAGGTCGAACATCTGACAAACACATAACCGAGAACTGTGGAGTTCTGGACAAGCTGTCACACGGTGATGTCGTTCTCGCGGACAGAGGGTTTGATATTGCTGATAGTTTAGGCTTGTACTGTGCCAAGTTGCACATCCCTGCTTTTACAAAAGGGAAGAGGTTTAGGTGCACGTTAAAGAACCCCAGGTGGTCGAAATTTCCGGAGCCCTCCACTACGGCGTCTCTCATAATCATATGGTGGTTTTGGGACGTTAAACCCCAGATATTATTATTATTATTATTACAAAAGGGAAGAGGCAGCTGTCAGCTATGGAGGTAGAAACCACAAGGAAGATTGCAAATGTCAGGATACATGTAGAAAGGGTCATAGGTTTGGTACGAAACAAGTATGTGATAATGAAAGCTGTTCAGCCAGTTCATTTTGTGACACGTAAAGAAGGTGACAATATTGCCCTGTTGGACAAGGTAGTAACAGTGTGCTGTGCACTGACGAATTTTTGTTCATCTGTTGTGCCTGTGAATGATGAATAGCTTTTTTCTGGATGCAATTGAATTGATGTGCTCTTTACATTCAGCAAATTTGTTTTTAGTGCATGCCTGAAATCCTTTTTTTCCTGTGTATTAATGCAATGTTTACATGCAGGTGAATTTTCGTGAATGAGTATTCATATTGTATTGTTTACATGCAGGGGACTTTTTCGAGTGAGTGTTTGCCTTTATTTTTGAACAATCTTTTACTATGGCTATGTAAATGTTCGAAGTTTTGAATATATTAAGATATGATATGTTTATTCAATGTTCTCAAAGATTCAATTCTGGTATAACACTATCATGGACGACAGGTATTGTTGCCGTCGACCTTGTTGTGACACTCGAGTTTCATCCGAGTAGATTGCAGAAATAAACAGACCGACTTGGCTGGTGTACAGATGCATTTTATTTTTGGACACCAGTTTACTGACTTTTTGCTAGTCATTAGATTCACTAGTCATACACAGCTGGGAAACACTAATCATTGATTACTTACAAAGCTGAATGTCGTCATCACAAGTACACAACTTGAGTCATTTTTCAGTGTCTCGGGCAGTGTGAGAGTTGGAAGTCACAAATAAAACTGCAAATGACCATTCAATGTATTCTATTGTTAGTGCTGACACCTTGATGACTAAATGTTTAAAGCACCATTAGTGCAGAGCAGCTGCACTGTCTTTGCAATCTCATATTGAACAGACCTGTATTTACAAATAACGTATCTAGAAAGTATCAACGAAGCAGCAAGAATATGCGATGTAGCAGCTCATTCCTGCAAATAAACATATAGCACTATGACTGATGCTTTTTTACGCAACAATGACATCATGCACAATCAACAATGTTTACTGCTCAATGAATAACCACAGAAAGTATGGCATGTTTTGCGCAAAGATATAATGCTCCCCTTGACCACATCCCTCGTTATTTCTTTGCGCATAACAGCCATACTTTCTGTGGCTTATTCATTGAACATAAACAGACTAGCCCGGCTACGTGTACTTCTAAATGTTTACTGCACTGCAAAAGCAATAAACTTCATTCATAGAGCAGTCTCAAATGGTGATGTAGGTCACCGCTTAAACTTGTACAATACAAATACCGAGCAGATTTCAAGATTTCCTGAATTTTCTACAGGATAAACACAAGTACTGCCTCATTTAGATGTAACACATGACTAGCATCATAAAGAGGAATGGAGACTAGCAAATGAAAAATAAGGTGCTTCTAAAACATCATATGGCTGTAAGACATGTTGTTGCTAAAATGACATAATAAATGCAAAGCAAATTTTGACATTTCCTGCAACAGCTGATGTCATACATAACTACATGCAGTGTCTCATTCTGAGGTGACACCCGACTAGTTCTAAACCAAGTCAACACCAAAGAACTACAAGGAAAATAAACGTTTTGAATGCAGTAACAACCGTGTCATTATTTAAACATGTGTTAGATATACAGTTAAAACTTTTTAATTATGTCACGACCATGCTCGAATTATCTCATTGAATCGGGAAGTTAGTAAAATCTGGTTTTGTTAGAGTTTTAACTCGCACAACATATGTGAAGGTTTCATGAAACTTCCCACGAAATAAGTAGAGCCTTATCTTGGTGTTACACGTATCAAAGAGTGGATACCTGGGAAGGGAAAAAAAGTTTCAACACACAAGTACCTCTACATAAGCTCTGCTGCCTTTAAAACTACCACTTATGGAGCCTCACTTCAGTAAAATACTAAATAAATAATAAGTAAAATACAAAAATACTGCCAAAAGTGGGACATGTGGTGTATACATGACATATGAATTCTCATTGTAACAGAAGACTAGTAAGGACATTAAGTTGAACAGTCTGAGCAAAACCATGTCTTCTGCCTTGGTGCCCGCTTGATACCTATGCAAGAGTAGTGAAACCACTTGTAAGGGCACTTTTTGCCATCACAAGCCAACATCTTTCCAATTTCCGGGCCTCTGCAGTAGCAATACGCAGCAGTTGCAGCATCACTTTCTACGGCTTCACCTTTCTTAGTAAAAAACTCTGCGAACAGCTCTGGAAGAACAACGTGTGTAAAAAACCGAGTTGCCTTTAGCAAAATCTCATTAAAAAAAACTGCATCCTCCAATACTCTTTCAGTGTAAAGTGACGTAGGTGTCCACACAACGAAGTCGCAATATTTCACACGACACACTGCAATCTGTGCTTGAATTTGAAAATAATATGCATGAGTTCTTTTCAAAACAAGCTTCCCATTCCTTTGCTCAAGAGAACAGTTAGGACTGTTCAATGTTTGTAAAATGTCACAATCCGCTGCAGAGTACGGACATTTCACTTCCACAATGCCATCACCACAGCATGCACAACTTACAAATGAATCGGGACTAGCTGCAAGATGTGGGTACTCCACACATAAAAAAACACCAGTCTTTCTAAGACGAAAATCTCTATGCTGCTGCACTGCTTTGGCCTTGTAGCTGGAAAGGGCAGTGTTCTCGTGTCGCAGTCCCCATTCTGTTGCCGCTGATGAAAACTTTTGTTTCTCAGGGTAACAAATTCGCTTCACTAAGCTCACTGATGGCTGGCTCACACTCGTTGTGCAGACACTCTTCATTACAGATGCTGTAATTCTTCCAGTTCGATATGCGTACCACTTTGAACATTTAGACTGCTCTCTCGTGTTTCTCTCAACACGAGTCACCATGTCGTCAGTTATTTTAAGTTCACGTAATACCTTCTCTGCACGAACTAGTAAGGCCGGCAAATCTTCTGTTCTGGCTTCTGTGCTCCCTAGACTGCGAAGGAGACACGGCTCATTCTCTTTTGGTGGATGAAAATTTGAACTGTATTTTGCATTAACCATGAATAATGCAGGATTAGCTCCACTCTCTTTTATCGCAGCATAGCACCGTTCGAGTTCATCTGGTGTTGGAGCAGGAACTTTTGGCACTGGTCGGGATGGCTGATGGATGTTGGGAGAATCGATGTGGATGGTGTCCATTCTTTTTTTCTTGGCCTTAGACGACGAAAAGTCAATGTCTTGGAGCCGTTTGAACTCAGTCGTAGGGCTGTATGCAGGGAGCCACACATTGCTCTTGTCCGTGCAAGTCGCAGAGTCTCTGATCCGCACTGCTGTTTCCACCGCAAAGAGAGTTGCACCAACATGAGAGCAAGCTTCTCTTGCACCTGCCATGCAGGTACAGTGGGCAGTGATGATACTGCCATCCAAGTCAACCAAGAGCCAAACTTTTAGTGGTGCTTCCCGCAGGCGCTGTGAATGGTTTACCTACAAATAAAGAGCGAAAACAGCATGTCTTTGACAGCCTCCCTCAATCTCTCAGTGAACACACGTGATTGTTTTCGTTTTCTCTGTGCGTTACAATGAAATTGTTATCTTTAACTTTCGTGGTCGGTTGCAAAAAAGAAAAAAAAAGCGCTGAATGAGCACCAGAACTGCACTTTTCAGTGTGCATGGTTAACACAGAGCTGATAATGATAATGCATAAATTTTGCAAGCAGCTGCTGTGCTCCCGTTGCAGCTAATCCAAAGTAAACTGAAGGAAAAGAACAGGGGCTCAAATTCAGGAAAAACATGCACTTCTACAGCTGACACAATAGAACAGCATTTCGTAAACACCGCACCCGCTAATTCTGCTTTTGTTTAAGGCCACGCTATCTTTTAAAACAAGAGCTGTTGTTTTTAAGTTCGTTTAATGTTGGCTAACTTTTTGTGAAGTTTTCACGTTCGGTGTCTCCCGCATTCCCGCTCGGCGACGTCTCCGTGCAGCCCACAGAAGTCGAAGTTTTAATTTTGCCTAGGTTTGTCTGTCATTTTGTGGTTATTGCTGTGTTTTTGTCACGGCTATGAAATGCGGAGTGCACTGAACTCACCTGACTAAGCACGACGACACGCTCAGACGGCAACTTCTTGGCAGTGATGTTCCGGACCCATCCGCTCGTAAAGTAATTGTGTGAGTCCAGCGATTTGTAGGCCTTCATCTGGTCAAGTGAAACATAATTTGTCGAGAGCACCAGATAATTTATAATGTCGACATGGGTAACCGTTGGCAGCAGGCTTGCATCAACAGCGGCTTGAGCACCAACCCGTAGCTCATAGGGATCCACGCCGTCGCACAGGGCTATTTTTTCTTTGTACCTGGCCCGCGTTGGTCCTACAAGTTCATCAAAGTATGCAGGACAATGTCCTGAACGATTCTCCTTCGCCATACGGGCAAGGCAAACGATGCAAACACGCGCACAACGCCAAACGATCCGCCGCTCAGGCGTAAACACAGCACGGTCACTGCGACGTATGTACTCGGTGATGGCGGACGCAAAACCGGAAGACGGGAACTGACGTCACTTGCAAGTTATGTATAGGAGTCACACGGCAGGCATCTGGTGACTATTTGCCCGTTACCGCGTATAACACCCAGTGAAGACCTTGCTCTTACGTCAGTAACCACAACATACAACACACAGTGCGAGGCAGTGCGGCAAAAGTCGACCGCATGAACAAAACTCAGCACGACGAAACACACACGAATGCATAACTTTCGTGGCTAGAAAGGTTTGCCTAGTGTCGTGAGCGAGCCAGCGAGCCGTCCAGGCCGAAATATTTTGCGATACAGCTTGCAGAGGGCGCGGCTGCTGGCAGGCGTGCTCACACGCGCTGCGTTCGCCTGCGCCCTGTGGAGTTTCTCGTTGAAACCAAGCTTTGTAGTTGCGGTCTAAGCTGATCAATTCATGGCGCTGATAAATTCTAAACGAAGAAAAAAAAAGCCTGGAGGCTATGCGGGCAGGTTAGCTTCTTCTGAACGGCACATGCTGGAGTCGAAACCCCGAATCTCCTGCACAGAGATGCAGGAGATTCGGGGTTTCCGATCTAGTTTAATAACATTCTTTTGCACGCAGTTATGTTTGAGTACAATGATTGAAATATTCATAGACAATTATAGTGGTTACATCAAGAACAAAAATAAAATAAACACTGAAAGAGACGAAAAGACAGATATTTTGGCGCAGAATGTGAGCAAACAGTGAAAGGAAAAGACAGGTGCATATCAAAAAGAAAAATAATTAATTGAAAGTAAGACTCAGCGAACAGTCAAATGAAATTTATGTACACATGAGGGACCTCCCTTGATGTTTCACGCCTACTCTTGCAGGCGTACTGAACCCGTAGAAGCTCTGAATAAGAATCGATGCCTTTTCTTTGCACGACTTTTGCATAACGTCATGGAACAAGTTATTTTTTTTTCTTTTTAGGCATGGTGCGTTGGAGCGGCTAGAAAGATTTGCAGTTGCCCGCGAGCATGCACAAAACTCTCAAGACGCATCTCGGAGTGCAACTGCAAAAACCACCAAAATTACATGGTCGGATCTAAGAGGAACAGGGCACCGGTGCCCTTACCCCCTCCTCCCTTTAACCTTCGTTATCAAAGGATATGCAGGCATGAGATTTTTGTTTTTGTGCCTTCGAAATTTTTTCCATTGCTTTACTAGCTGATGGCAAAAGCACTGATGGGAAAAGTGTGTACGTCGCAGCAGTCACCGCGACGAGCGCGCGGGCCTCACGCTTTAGCTTTCAGTCTGCACCGTGCCATCACTTCTCAAATTTAGTGAATGTGACAAGGTGTAACATATAACTGCGTAATTCAGTCATTAACTTCTTCTGTGTGTAGTAAAGGCGGCCTCTTTGGGACTTCTATATAGTGTTCCCGCGTGCCTCTGTAGGACCAGCTGAGCGCTTTTGAAGCGTTGTTGCTGTTGTTGAGTTTTTTTTTTTTTGGGGGGGGGGTGCAGTATGCCCTACGGCATAACTGGAACAAGAATATACAATTCGGCTCCCTAGACAAGTCCAACGAGCGGTCACTGCTACTCGCGGATTCATTTCGAACCAACGTACGTCCACCAACGCTGTTCACGAGCACAAGTGCAAGGCTTTGGCATTTAAACATTACGCGAGCGAGTAATATCGGCATTTAATAAAATAAGCTATATTGATTAGACAGCCTGCACGTGGCTCACACCGCAGGTAACACAAGTTATGCTTCCCTTCATTGACACCATCTGCAGATGGTATACATTTTACGAACGCCGGTTGTGTCTGCACGTGTTGGCTCACATGTGACCACACTTTAGATATGTACAGCCTTACTCATGAGCAATCAGAGGCTACATTTTGAGGGCCATAGTGGCTAAACGCAGTTGGCAAGCGCAGGAGTGTTCATGACACTAAATGCTCAAGCGGAAGCTATATCTCTCGCAGTTCGTTACGTCACATTCGTATCATTACATACATTACAAGAAATCGCCGAATAAGCATGAATTCACGGTTCCAGCTCATATAGGTGATGGGTCGGCTCGTTTCTTCTCTGCTTCAGCGGCGTTTGTCCCCCTCGCTCGCACGCTTTTACCCGCGGGTGGAACATACGATGCGCGGGGGGACGTTATCAATTTGGACTTTATACGGAACATGACGGCGACGGCAAAAACCCATCGAGTGTCCATATAATTGCTATCGCAATAAAAATGTTAAAGATAAACCATTAGGAGATAAACCATGGAGTTTTCATCAACACATCGCTTCTAAAGAAAAAAAATCGGCAGATCCCACGTACCGTGGGAGTCGATGTTATGCGAAGCATGCGGCGGAAAGGTGACTGTGGCGTAATTTTTTTATGGAGCGAACGTTACAGAATGACGCTAAAGATTTGTATCAATTTTATACGCACACATATATGTTGAAGAGCCGCATATATGTTATATAACCAGTCATTTACAGTTGGTAACGCTGCCAACGGCAACGTGGCTATGACCAACACCAGAAGCGGTAAGCTGAAGTGCTTATACTTGCCTCTTGTGATGGAGAACGCACGCACGTTCAACGAACCCGTGTGCATGTGTGGAAGAGATTCTTGACCGTTCTTGAACAAGGTCATCATCATCGTGATCAGTGAGCACCAGCTGCTGGTCATGACTTCTTATCGGATCTAGTCGTGACCGCGGTGACGCGGGGTCCAACATGTGTAGTGAAGTATGGGGTATAGTACAGCTGTTGGAAATCGTGGATGCCTCGGTCATTTCGTCGACAAATTGTCCGTGGATAGAGGCGGCGACATGTCGGAACCTGAAGTCACCTTTCGCGTTGGTGAGGTATAGGCCGTCGAGGCTGATAGGCCTGGATAGTGCTACGTAGACCAACATCAGTGGATAGCCCTTGTCGTATTCGTAGAATACCTGGGCGTATATGACCTACGTAGCCTAGTCTACAAAGCGGCTGTCAATCAGTCTGTCAGTATCCTCGGTCAGCATGAGGCCATTGCCCAGCCTCGTAAGAAATGAAGAGGACACTGCGTCGTTATGGCGGACTAAGTGCACTTTACGATGCGATGATGTGGTTATCATACGTAACTTTCGTTAATATATTCCTCCGGGGCCGAGTAATGCTTCAATATAGCTTGCTGAACCATAGGAATACAAATGTAATGTTTATTAGACTGCTATGAAAGCGGAGCAAACACTGGAACCACAGATGTTTATCTGATATGACGCTTGTATCGTATGATTACACATGTAGTGTTTATTGATTTCTTGTAAAATTAGCCACCAGCACAACCACAATTGACGTTGCACTCGCATTACGCCTGCACAGGCTGTTTTCCAAACCAGTTATAGGTCTGTCGTGGCTCTGTGGTAGAATACCTGACTGCCACGCGGAATGCTTGGGTTCGATTCCTGCTGGGATCCTTACTTTCATTTTTTTCCATTCGTCGGGTCAACGCTGCCGATGTCGGTTTTCCTTAACGCTCTCGCATTTAATTTAACAATGTCTGTTCTCGCTGTTCCTGGGTAGCTAGAAACTGTTAATCACCTGTGGCGCATACCCTACACCGTGGCCCATGGTAAACGGGTATGTGACACACGTGTCTAGAGGAAAGGGTTTGACGACGTACTCGACAGAACATTTCACGTTATCCATATCATGACCCGACAGTCATATTCGTCAAATCATCTTACCCTCCCATGCCAATTTTGGTCTACACAATGTTAAGGAGGCGATCATGAGATCACCCAGACGTAGGAGGATAGATAGATAGATAGATAGATAGATAGATAGAAGATAGATAGATAGATAGATAGATAGATAGATAGATAGATAGATAGATAGATAGATAGAAGATAGAGATAGATAGATAGATAGAGAAACGCTGAAAGTGCCAAAGGTTCGCTTAGAAATGCTTCGCATTTAAAAGTAGGCTGGTAAATAGTCGGAGAGCGTGTCCCTGGCTAATGTCACACTCTCCGTACCTTAAAAGAAAGCAATATGTCCATGGTATCCACGTCCATCTCCTCCCTATTTCCAAATAATGACAGGCATCTGTAAGTTTTACGACTGTCTTGCTCGTGCTTCTGAAGGGCAGTTTTTGCAGAGTAGTACTTAGCGATATACGACAGCTGATGCACTGGACGTTTGCAATATGCCTTCTTTGCTGGTATGGGCTGCTTACTTTGTGTGCTTTCATTCATCAAAGGCTTCGATAGTTCACACCAGGGTGTCGGAACGAAATGGTTTTTCATTCGGCTTTAGTTTCTTCCACCCCAAAAAGCTCCCTTCCGTTTCTGTTCCGCAACGGTTCGTAACGGTTTTTTTAATGCAAAATTTTGAAGCTGAGGTAATCATAAAAAGACATTGGATTGTGATATAGTTACTTGCGCGCCTCTTAAAAATGTGGGACAGGGGGTAAAACACGTTCTTCCCACGTTCTTCAGAGGAGCGGAAGTAACTGTACCACGAATTTGTGCCAACTAGCACAAAACAGTATACCCTTCAAATTTATAGTATTTATTTACTCCAAAAGTCAATTACGATTTTTTTTAACGGGCTCAATGTTTTGTGTCAACGGAGTGAGCACGATCTTAGAAGCAGCACGTCATTGAGTGTACTCTCTGATGTGCAAGGCCACTGTTCTGAATAAAAAGATCGCAAGGCCTGCGCGGAACATGCAGCACAGTCACCGCGGAAGCTGGAAGAGCGGACTTTGTAGATGCCCGTTGTACAGTCTCTTGGGACAACTTATACAAGAACACATGCAAGCCACCCACTAAGTCATAAATCATCGTAATTTTTCTGAAGTAGCGAAGCACCCACTATGCCATTTTTTGTCATTCTTCTGAGGATCGTGGTACCCGCTACACATCAGTAAGGCATGTGTGCGCTTTGTGCTGCGGCTTATGACGATGAAGAATTATGGCTGAGTCCTTTGTAACGGGTTGGAAGCATTCAGCAACCGACTCGTTGCGCAATTCGCATTGTGTGACGCCAGTGTTCTGCCACGCTTTAAGACAAATGTTAAGACGATTCCTTGCCCGACATGACGCTGTATGGAGCATTTTTGAGAAGGAGTTACACGCACCAGCGTGTCACTGTGGGGTAATACTAGATTACCACGCAGAGGACGCGGGTTAAATCCAATTCGATCCTAGAAATTTGTTTCTCATTCAGTGTTGCGGAATAGGCGCATCCATTCCATTCCAATTCCATTCCGGGGAATTAGAACTTAACACAATTCTATTCCTTTCAATTCCTCGGAATGAAAAAACTTAGCCCATTCCCATTCCGGGAATGGCCGGGCAGACTCAATTCCATTCCTATAGTTTCTTAATGCAGGAAAGGCACCTTGATAGTTTTGAACATAAAACGTAGATGAACATAAAACTGATGTCATCAGATGCATTAAGAACTGGAAAAGTACGCAAAACACCTTACCCAGGTCAAGTGATAGTACCTTGGTGACATATCTCCTGCAGTACAGCCACCCTAATAATTCCCATAGGGCAGTTCTCCCGCTACCTATAGCATTGCATGGTCAGCAAGATTGAACGAATGGTGATATTCACATTGTTAAGCTTAAATGTGTGAATGCTAAATGACGACATAGCGTATTTTATGCTGACAAAAGTAGTGTTCAAGAAGACTAAGCAGTTGTGCCATGCTTCTGGAGAGCCTAGACAGGGGCACAGTATTGCAAAAAGGTGAAGGGAGTACGAGGTGAGACGGCGGGCAAGCTGGTATACGAAAGCTTGCAGTGAATATAAGCATTGCGCCAGCGTCAATACGCATAACAACTTAGAGAAGCGGTTTTTCGAATATGCGTCCGAGTCACCAACGGCGACAGAAGCAAAAACCATGAAGTGAAGGGTGGGAAGTCAGCAGGCACTTGAGGCGCCGCCGAGTGAGTGAGGTGAAACAGACTTTATTGGGTCCAGAAGGGAAAAAAAAGTCACAATTTTGCCGCAACGGCGAAGCAACGAATGCGATAGCAACAAATTGGAATGTGACGCGAAGAATGGAAAGCAGCTCAAATTTCTAGCGCGTCGCTCAAGCGCAAAGGATGCACGAAAAGAACACACACAGGGCGAGCGCGAACTATCATTCGTCACAGCTCGACACTTGAAGCGCACTGCTCAAACATAAAGCAGGACGCACGAAACGAACGAAGAGGTACACACAGGATGTGCGCGAACTGCCACAGTTGTTACTTATTTCTGTTTGAACAGCGCGCTCCTTTCGCAAACGCGGCCGCTGCAGCAAGCGAATTAACCTTCGTACGCTCTGTGACTTCAGCGCGGACATCGCGGGAAAAACACAAAGGACATATAACCCCCCGCCCCACCCCTCCGCCCGCCCCCTTCTTTCCTCTAGATAAGCGCACGAAGGCGACCACGTCCTGTAGGGCGAAAAGCAACGGCGTTCGCAAGAGCGGGGCGACGACCTTTAAAGCGCGCCGCGCGCACTGCGCGCCATCTCGCTGGTGAGTAAGAAATCACGCTGAAGTAAATGGTGTATATAAATAGCTCGCCGTTTGCATGCTGAAAGACGGTATTCTTCGTGGCGTAGCCGTCTAACACCGGGCTGCGGAGCGAGAGGTCGGCCGTGCGATTCAGCGCGTGGGAAAGTTATATATATATATATATATATATATATATATATATATATAATATATATATATATATATATATATATATAATATATATATATATATACGGGCATGACGGCGGCGACGGCAATAACCAGCCGACACTGTCCATATAATTGCTATCGCAATCAAATCACAAGGCGTAAGGGGGGTAGGAGGGGTGTACTGCCGCCGTAGTTCCGCACGACGGATACCAACGGCACAGAGCCGCGGTTACGCGAAGAATAGAGACAAACTTCGGAGCAACACAGTCCATATAAGGAAAATTGTGGTAGGCGCCGTTGCTTATAAATGTACGGTGCTTGTAATCAGCCAAGCCATATTGAAAATACTGCTTGATTGTTAAATTCGAGCTCTGACTTACTAATGTCTGAAGTTTGAAAAACAACGCATAGACAAAAACGTGCTCTATCTTCGGAAAAAGACCTAATTGCATTCTCATTCCATTCCGTGCAAAAGGCGCTTAATTCCTTTACCATTCCATCCGTCCAAGCGTTGTCCCCATTCCATTCCGGAGTCGCGAAAATGGGAATTATTCCGGATCATTACGATTCCGGAGTGGCAACTCCACAACTGTTCTCATTTCATTTTTATTATTTCACGCGATAACGGTCACGGACACAGGCGGTGGCGGACAACTATGGCGCCAAAATTGGATGTTGTGACCTCATAACAGCTTTCGCTGTTTAACTTCAGCGCCGACAATGCCCTCTCCACGCTGGCCTGCGTGACAGCCGCGCAAAAGTCCACTTGCGTTAATATAAACATCTCTGGTTGCCACTGTTTTCGTTTTCGCACAATTAAACATATCTTTGCTTTGGAATTCCTGCGTGAGGTACGCGCTAATACTGCACCTGAGATATGCATAATTTCTCACTTTGCATGACCTCAGTTGTTCCGGATTGCCAAGTTTTTCGTGAACCGAAAAACGATTGACAAAATTTTGGTTTCACTCCGGAACGAAATAATAGATAAAGTTTCGGTTACGTTTTCTTCCTGTCAAAATATCGGTTTTTTTTTCGTTTTTTTGTTTTTGGTTTCCTTTCCGTTCCCTCACATCGGTTCACACACTTGGTAATTCTCGCTCATACATGCATGCACCGATACTCAATAATTATACAACAATCAGTGTTTCTGTCAATCACTTTCTTGGTGGTATACTTGCCAGGAAACCCATTGAATATATCTTGAGCAAGCTCAAGAGGTTTTGCCATGTTAATGAAAATCGGTTGCTTCAATAAATGCTCACTGGTAATGGTGTGTCAACCACAACTCAAGAGTCATTTTATGAGAGATAACTGCACTTCTTCCCTAACTGAACTTCTTCCCTAACTGCGAAATTAAATGCTAGATTTCACCAGCGCTCCCTCGAGACACATGGTCGCAATGGCCCTTTTAACAAGTTTATAATGGGCCGTATCAAAATGCAACAGCTCTTTTCGCGAACGTAGGCGATAGCCCAGCACAGGAGTCGTTCCGAGAAAATGACGCTCAAGTCTAAAAATTGCAATCTATTGTCTATTCTATATAGTGCTGGTGAAATATTGTCTTCACATTATGCAGGATAGTTACGAGGATCAGGTTAGGCGGCTGCATTCAGCTGGCTATCCTAACTCCGTCGTTGCATCCGTTGCCGAAACCCTCCTTTAAAAGTTGAAGGGCACAAGGAAAAGCAGGCAGCCCATGGTCAAAAGGCCTATGGTGGTACCTTATGTTTATAAGGTAGCGCACACCTTAAGAACGTGGGTAACAGGTACAATGTGCCTGTAGTTTTTTCTGCGCCACGTATGTTGGCTGGCCTATGTCCACGTATTTCTAAACCACCGGGGGACTCCACTTGTGGGAAAAAACACCTTCGAAGTATGTGGATTGCTCAGTGGGCGTGGTGTATGAAATCCCACTTAGTTGTGTTCGGCTTTACATTGGCCAAACTGGTCGGTGTTTAACACAGAGTTGGAACATGAGCTGTCACTTCGAAATAATTCGGCAGCACATTGCCATTCCTGTTCTTGTGAGGCGAGGTTTTCAAGCGTTTCTGGTCTTGCCAAAAGCTCAGATACTCTGGCCTGGGAAAATGGAAGCTTTTTGATAAAGAAGAAAGGCGACTTGTGTAAGTGACACATCAGTGGTTTTGCACATGTCTTAGTTCCAATTCGCTCGTCGTTGCTTGATTAGGTATGCCTTTCTATTGACCTCGTGTATTTTTTGATGTGTAGTGACTAGTTGATGCAGTGCGGTGTGCGCATGTGTGGTGCGGCATATATATTTCTGCGTTTCTTCTGAGAATAATCAGTTGCGAGTGACGCTCTTTCCCTGTGCTTCTTCGTCCTTCTTACGGTGTTTAGGCGTCGTTTTTTTTCCTCATTAACACATAGCTCAGCCGCGCGTTACATTGGTTAAAGCGGTTGGAATGTGACTTACAGAAAACATCTATATGCCTGATTGTCTAATTCAAATTGTTCGACAGCTTAGGGCCCACACTTCTGTTTACGAATTGAGGCTATTCAGTTTTCAAGACCAAGTAGACAGCCCTTAGTGGGACGTTTCCTCAAACAGAAATTCTTAGAAACTGATGATTACGCATTTACGTGTTCTAGTTCAGTTTTTCACAAACACTGGTCTGGGTGACTGATCGCAGTGCACATGCGTGCCTTCGGTGTTTCTCTTGATTTCTGGAGGCACGTAGAGACGAACCTATCGGCTGACCTCTTCTTAGTTTCTCTCTCCAGCTGGAACGAATTCTAAGCTACCACCAGCTTTGAGGCAAGCGCTGTGGTACCCTTTCTTTAATTTTTTAAGAAGAAAAAAAAACACTTTTCTGCTCCTTTTAGTGACATTACTTGGAAAACTGACCCTTTCATGTTCCGAGGAAATACTGGTGTCGATGCTAAGTTCCAATGTGCCCTGCGAAATATCCGGCGAAAATTTCTGTTTGTTAATACGATGTCTGTTGCATAATACGTTTAAGCAAAAACGATTATCTCACAACCATCAATGCGATAACCATCATCATTATACGTGATACTTTGGTTTCACGACCTCTTCTCTCTACTTCCATTGCGGAAAGCACCCTTCAAAGTCTTGAAATAATATTGCTTCCTTTTGAATTATGGTCACATCCCGAATCCCGTTCTAGACAAGGAATTAGTATTCGAGGATTTAAAAAAATGGGCAGATCCCACATACCGTGGGAATCGATGTTATGCGAAGCATGCGCGGGATGGACTGTGGCCTAATTTTCACATTGAGCGAAACGTTACGGAATGACGCTAGAGAAATATGGAAGTGGTATCCCAACACTCATATGTTGAAGAGTGGCAATCTATTATATAACCAGTTGTTTACTGTTGCGTAGCGATGGCAACAGACACATGGGTTTACCAACACCAGACGCGGTAAGCTGATATGTAGTGCTATATTCATCAACACTGGATAGCGCGAATCCGAACATGACAAAGAAGGACACAGATGCACAGGACAGGCGTTACTCGCAACTAAGCTTCACTCAGGAAAGTTTCCCTAGATATATATACCAGCAGAATGGCACGTACAGGCGCACTCCACGTGCGTTACAGTCACAGTTACAGTTGCAAGCTTATACTTGTCCGTTATGACGGAGAACGCACGCACGTTTCACGTACCCGTGTGTATGTGTAGAAGGGGTTCTTGATAGTTCTCGAACAAGGTCATCATCACCGTGATCATTTGAGCACCAGCAGCTGGACCGGACTTGCTAATCGAATCCGTTCGTGATCGCGGTTACGAGGGGTCTAAGTGTAGTGAAGTCGAGGTATAGTACAGCTGGTGGAAATCCTGGATGCCTCTTAGGATGAAATGATCTATGATGCCTCCTGTCATGGACGTGGAAGCGAGGTCTTTTGATGCCTCTCCACATCCAATCGGTCTTTCACGCAATATAAGGACCAGGCATTTTTGGGTCTTCGTAATCAATGTTCAAGACACCGGTAATGATGAGAGCTCTGGTTCTCTCAGCAGATTTATTGTAGGAAGCATTGGCGCCGGTTTTTGCGTAATCCACGTGATCCACGTTGCGGACCATGTGGACGAGTATGGTACTTGAGCGTCTTCCAGGGATGTTGCGTCTTCAGTTTCCTCACTTTCCTTGCGTTCGCCGCAGTGTGTAGCGGTTAAGGTGCTCGGCTGCTGACCGAAGGTCGCGGGTTCGATCCCGGCCGCGGCGGTCGTATTTGGATAGAGGCAAATGCTAGATCAGTCAGTCAGTCAGTCAGTCAGTCAATGAACTTTATTTATAAATTAACCTGAGGAGCCGATTCCCCTCAAGAGGGAGGGTCGGCTGCGGGCCGCACCCACGTGGGGACAGGAAGAGCGAGCCCCTCCGCCGAATTGCGGGCCCTCTGGACAGCCCGGATTTGGACCTCCCGGTCCGAGCTGGTGAGTGCCGTCCTCCAGGCGTCCTCTGTGCTGAGATTCTCGCAATCGCGCAGCGCCGTGCATTGCCAGAGCATGGTGGGCTAACGTGCATCGTCTCTCGTCGCAATAGGGCAGTGCGGCTTTATGCTGTCAATAAATTTGCTGTACACTAAAGGCGACGGGTAAGTACCCGTTTGCAGCATTCTTAATGTGACTGACTGGGTCCTCGAGAGTTGCGGGAGTGGAAAGCTACGCCAGGCGTAGCTTTCCACTCCCGCACCCGCAACTGACACACGCTCCACTCGGCAGCTTCCACTCGGCAGCGGTGGCCATATTTGCTACATCGATAGGTTGAGCCGCCTACCATTCCATTCTTTTATTTCGCAACTGGAATTACACTGCTTCCTAGTGTATACACGCACTATTGTCCTCTACAAAACTATTTGAAAATGTGCTTCTGCAAATCTAGTTCTATCTAATTTGTTGCAGATCTTATCGAGGGAGACATCATACCTCCAAACCAAAATGTAAGTGCGATGACACGTTGTTTTCCTTGTTCTGTATTCTGGCAACCAGCGTTGTCCTTATATATGTTTCGTTTTTGCTTGTTTAATTGTTTGTTGTTTGTCTGTCTTCTGTGCTTGATTAATGAGTGAAATTACTGCAGAAATCCGTAGCCTGCAAGCGTGTTCATGAATACGACCATTGGCTCCATCGGAAATCAGCATGAAGTAAAAATAAGCTATTATTTATATGTTTATTTATTTATTCTTCACAAGCCTCCAAGAAGGCATTAGTGAGGGTGGAACTACGGTTATATTTCCTTTAACAGAAGGTATTTAAAAGCCAAAAAGAAATGGCCATCCCTGCAAATAACGCGATATTCACACAACGCAATAACACGCAGCATCAAAACGATAATAACAGTGGATACATTATAGTAGCAAAGATCGGGAAAAGAATATACACGGCAAATACTGCCACATGTCACACGATGGTGATCGCATCACAAGGATAGGCGTACAAAAGCGAGTTGAAGGAAGCTGGCTGTTGTCCGGGAATAAAGTTTTTCCAGTAACTTTAGTTTTCATGTTTCCGATTCGCTGATGACGGTCAAGGCCGATGTTGTTTTCTGATAAGTGTTCTTCGACGTGCAGCAGCATGTCATGCGGATTTTAAATGAGTCGTCAACGCGGTACTGAACTTCGAGATTGTTTAAGCATTATTTGGCGCCTGTGACCTGGTCATGCAGTACACGTGAAGACCATGTTATGTAACAGCTATACCAGAAAAGGCCCTTTACATAATACAACACCGTGCGTTAAAACGACAAAGGAAAACTCCTCAGAAGGTCTGGTCCTTCGTTATTGACTATTTGTGCGTGCGTGTGTGCGTATATGTGCGTGTGTCAAGGCGAACGTTACGTCACTACGTACGTTTATGCATATTCAGTTCGAGAATTCGTTCAGCATAGTATGGTGAATGAACGCCGCACCCGCAATCATCAGGTATGAAAGTAGACCACGGCCATTGTTTGCTTGCTTGAGTGTTTCCTTAGGCGTTCACGCAGCGAGATTTCGTAATGCCTTCTGTCACACGACGAATAACTTGCGGAGACGGGTAGCTGCATATTCGCCGCGTCAGAAGAGCAATCATAAGTAGTACTCTCAGAAAGGTCTTCAATTGACAACGGCATTTCGAATGAGGTGCAATTCAAAAGCGATGGTTGATCATTCTTTCCTCAAAACTGTACAAAACACGAAAGTGAAACGTGTTGTTTGTAGAAGTAGTTGCAGCTTTTTTGTTCGCAAAATATATAGCTATTGCACCGGCATGGCAGCCTTCGACGTTGACGCGCCCATGTGGGCCCAGTGCAGCATCACGTCACCCGCGCATTTTGGTCCGCCTCCATAGTGACTCGGCAGGCCCCCGACGTTGCTAGGCGCTAGGCCGCCTCCTTGGTACAGTGGTTACGCCAGGGGCGTAGCAGGTAAGAGGCGTCTGCGAGTAGCTTCTTACTTCTCCAACTCGTCGTCAAGTGCCGCTAGGCCCTCGACGTTCATGCTGCAGCTCAGAGCATCGGATCGTACGTCAAGCCAAGGCAGCACTGTGATGTGCGCCCGAAAGAGGGTAGTGCCCTGGTGATGGTGTGTGCTAGAAGACGACGACGAAAAGGCTGGGGCGCGTGCAAAGATCCGCGAACGTGACGAGATTCGTAGTCGCGTACTGGCGAAAAGAAAGAGAAGAGGGCAGACGGTGTTGGGGGTTCGACGCAGTCGGGTGACGGGCCCGAGTGTCGACGCTCTTGGACGCGGTCAGGAATTAAAACTACGGGCTTCACGTGGCTGCTGACGTCCTCCGCCTCCGACTCTTCGCTTCGGCAGACGCCCCGTTCATCGTCAGCTCCATAAACCAACGCTGAACTCTTCGAGGGTTGCGGCGCCGCTCGTTTTCTCGCATCGCCGTGCGCGTTCGACTCCCCGACGGATGAGCCTGTGTCGACTGACTTGTTGCTAGAGCTTCGCTCATAAGGACCTTTTGTATTTCATTCTTTCTGTTCCTTTACCGACGCTTCGTTTGCTTTTGTGTGTATGCCTTTCTTCCATGTCTTTATAAAGTGTTTTTTTGAAACCTGCAAGAGCCTCCTCGGTTAGGTGGAACCATCGACGTTCCTAACCCGAATATTTAAGAAACCAACCGTTTTCCCATTACAATGGCGTCCGCGACGGACGAGGCTGATTGTAGTGTTCACCTACCTAAAGAAACATAGATTGAAACATTTAGTAAGTGCCAGCGAGAAAGTAGAGCTAACGGTAGGTGAATTGAAGAAGTGGGTGGAGGAGGAGCAAGTAGTGGGAGCGTGCCGCCGAACGCGATGCAGAGCGCGAGCAGAACGAGCGTGATGCGCATGCACGAAAACGGGAGGCGGAGAAGGCGGCGTTGAATGAGAAGATTTCGTTGCTTCGTGCACGTGTACTGGAAGCTGAGGCGCGTTGTGGTAGAGGCGAAGACATGGCAGTCGTAACTGAGCGTTCCGCGGATCGCAGGTATGCCCTCTGCACATAAAGCCTGCGTTCGAAGATACGAGGCGATCTCATGCTTCCTACAGGCTCGTCGAAGTGGCGCAATAGGGTAGCTCTCGCCTGAGATAATTTTGCCACACGAGCATGCTTTGTGTCAAAAAGATAGGAAAGGTCTGGTTGAACTCGAGCAGGCAGAGGAAGCTTCGAGAGCAAGGAAGAAGAAAATTCCTTAGAGTGATTTGGCTTTACAGCGTCTGAGAGGGAAGGGCATTTATTACAGAGGCGAGAGTGCCACCAAACAGTGTTAGTAAAGGAGGACCTCGTCGTCCAGGTAAAGACGACGAATGCCGCAGAAAGTACTCCCGCTGGTTTATTTTGATTCTTCGGGGTAGCCATTCTGCAGCAGAAGAAAGCATAGGTATTACCGAGAAGCGTATCAATAACTTACCTCTACTGGGGTGACGTGGACCGCAGTGAAGGTGGGAAAGGAAAGGTAGTGACATTGTGTGTGGAGAGGAGGAGGAGACTATTGAAATGCTCGACGTACCGCAGTGTCGAACCTAGAAACGAATTTTATGAAAGGGACTGTGACCGGTGCACGAAGAAGGAGCTTCAGGACGGTAGCACAGTGGTTGCACAGCACGATTCGATCAGCAAGAAAGCTGATGCGTTTTGTGCCGCATATGTGAGGCAGCAGCTCTGAGCATTGTGAAGCGAAGATCGTTCCGCCCTGACGCGAGAAAGTATAAGCGTGGTAGGCAGGATCTTTCAAACCTTCACATCGGTGCGCGTGGTTCGCACGCTTCGAACCAAGTGCAATGATTTGCAGGTGAATGTTGCGTCCAAACGATGCTGCGCGTCTGAATTGGCCATTTTCCCGAATTTGTGCATCGGAGGCGCAGGCGTGCGTCTGTGATGTTGTTAGTCTCAAAGCATGTGAAAGACGCCGTTCGTTCGTTGTGGGACGCAAAACTTCGTGTAGTGTTCAAGAAACCACCATGTTTCGTTCGCACTTTCAATTAAACATGAAATTGATTCTTATTGTCCGTGATGATGACCTTGCTTGTGAGGTGTGATGTATTATTAAATTTCGTGAAGCACCAGAACGTGTCTAGAGCTAGAAACTAGCACTAGGACTAAAGCTGTGTCTAGTATCATATGGAGGATGAAAGTATGTGACAGGCTCCATCAGCCTGTTTATGCTTGATATTTGATAGTGTTAAAATGATTGTGAAGGGTGGAGTATAGTGTATGTCAGTGTTACGCGCACATTATCGCCTTTTGTTGCTGTGCTTGCCGAACAAAAGACTTGAATGGGGGCCTGTGGATGTGCGCCCGAAAGAGGGGTAGTGCCCTGGTGTGATGTTGTGCTAGAAGACGACGACGAAAGGCCCTGAGGCGCGTGCAAAGACCCCCGAACTGACGAGATTAGTAGGCGCGTGCTGGCGAAACAGAAAGGGCAGACGGTGTTGGGGGTTTGACAGTCGGTGACCGGGCTTCACATGGCCGCTGACGTCTCCGACTCCTCGCTTCGGCAGACGCCCGTTCATCGTCAGCCTCCACCAAACCAACGCTGACCTCTTCGAGAGTGCGGCGCCGATCGTTTTCTCGCATCGCCCTGCGTCGATCTCCCCGAGGGTGAGCCGTGTCGACTGATTGTTGCTAAGACGCTTCGCTCATAAGGACCTTTTGTTAGTTCATCTTTCTGTCCTTGCGTGCGCTTCGTTTGCGTTTTGGTATGCCTTTTCCATGTCTTTATAAAGTGTTTTTCGAAAACTGCAAGCAGCCTCGTCAGTTAGGCGGAAACCCATCCAGTTTTAACCGAATATTCTTAAGAAACTCACGTTTTTCCCATACAACCACCCCTGTTTCCTCCGTCCAAACGATCTGCACGTTTTAAGTTAGAAGGACTATAATAAAAAGTACGAAAGAACGGAAATTTTAAGCGCTGTTTTTTTTGGTAGACACAATATTCATGCGACGACAGACAATAATGCCAAGGAAAGTATACGGGATGATGATATTGTAGTAGTTATGATATAGATGGGAAGTGGACCAAAAGATATCTTGCGGCGGGGACCGAACTTCAACCTTTGAAATACGCGCTTCCGATGCTACCAATGAGCCACGGCGGCGGTCACCCCCATCCATTTCATTGGGTATATCTGTGCATTTAAATCTGGGAGTGTTAGTCAAGCGCGACGCAGCATGAAGACGAGGTCCTGCTGGAGTCACGTAGCACCTGATCTCTTAGGGGCGAAGCATCTTAGGGTCAAGGTTGTCCGTTGTTGTGTGGGTCCGTGCTCACGGCACAGCACCATGTAAAGTCCCTAAAAAAGGTTTAACAATAGACTAATATCAACTAATTTGTGCCAGAAACAATATAAATACCTAGAAGATATGAACCTTTATCCTAGTTACGATTTCAGCGTAGACATTATAGACTTGGACTTAGCTTTTCGTCGAGCTCACGGTCCGCTGACACGGTGGTTAGAAAACGTTGATATAGTCGAAACACATATAGGTGTATGTGAATTAAAAAATGTTACAATAGCCGAACAGCAATTTATTGTGACAAAAAATAAAACACCTACAAGCACAAAGCCTTATACTAGCCGGCGACTTCAACGTACACGTTATGGACCTGAGGACGAGCTTTGTCGTCGATCTTTATGGCACTCAATTTACATATAAGGGGCAAACGCTCGGGTAATATGTGAGACACAAAGAAAGGTTGAACATTACACTAATATCAATCTAATTGTGACAGAACAATATAAACTCCTACAAGCACAAACCCTTTATACTAGTTGGCGACTACACGTAGACATTATGGGCCTCAGGACCTAGCTTCGCCACTGTCATCATTACTTTGGAGAGCGCTCCATACAACCACATTCTCTTTATGCCACAAATAGAAAGGTCAAAACACCATAAAAATACCGACATTAACCAAATGGTATGTCAATACCGACATGGTAGTAAGCGCGTTCAGACCATACATTCTCTTCTGCCATGGATGAAAATGAACGTAAAGCACGGCATGCGGCGGGCTGAACGGGAACGCCGAAAAAAGTACTACTCCTGAGGCGCGGGGCGCGGAAAGCGGCGGCAACACGACCAACAAAGGCAACAACGACAAGCGTACCCGGAGTGAGAGCACGATCCCCAGTGCTTCGCCCACTCATCATTCACTTCGTGGATATGCGTGAATTTTTACGAGCTGGCAGCGACAAATACCTCGCAGAATACCTGAGGACTCAAGTCTGCCAGAACAAGATCCTCATTTCAATGAACGAAAGAAAGGAAATTTTAAGGGCCGTGTATCTGCGATCATTGCGATCGGAAATGCCAGCTCAAATGCTCATGCAGACTGGATTCGCGCTGCTGACTGTCATGGTCGTTAAAATATTGCTTTATGGCGAAAGCCTTAGGTGCTCATGAAACGCGAAAAATTTACCGGCGTATACCGCGCATCGGTGCAACACGAGTGATGCAAAAAATATCACGTGATGTCGTACCGTATGACGTCCGATTGCTAAAATTGGTTGAGCACATGAGACGCCATGACATATCATCTAGCTTTGCACTGCCTCCGTGATCGGCCACGATCAGAGTGCGAGACCAGGCGAAGTGCAGAAAGCTTGCAACGCCACCTAATCTGGAGACTGTACAAAACCACGTTAGATGCGAAAAGCTTCGGAGGGTGGCGGGGCAGGTCAATACATCGAATGGGAGAAAAAGAACTTGGGCTGCGCTTTCGAGTCATCTTAGGTGAAGCGCGCAGGGAGCCTGTGACTTTTTTTTGTGCAATTCCAGCCCTAGCAAATGAGGGACATCATGAGGTCTCGCAGATGTGAGACATACAACTACACAAAAAAAATTACACCATCTTTCCGTAGGGAACCGTGAGTAGTATGCGAAGTAGATGGGGTCGACGCCAGTTACCATAGTTTCAGTTCGTCATTTCGGCTAAGTGAGGTTCGTAGTAGTATGCCGTTTCGTGGAAGCGGCTTGAGCCCTGTCTCGCGCCGCTGACACTGACTTTGCGTGGCACTCATCGCGGCGTGTGGGAGGAGAATGAGGGGAGCGGAGCGTGCGCGCGGACATTTATACCGCGAGAGCTACAGTGGCGCCCCCAGCGAGTATGCAGCGTTACCGTCGCGCCTGTAACCCTTCGCAATATCGCGCGCGCAGCCGCAGGTTCGTTGCGCTATTCCGGAGAGAGGAGCTTCGGAAAGAAGAGGATGAATGCCCGAGCGGAGATGAGCGTTGGAGAGGAGGGAGAAGGAAAAAGGCGGCAGGGGCGGAAGTTGAGCATGCGCATAGTGGGGTGTAGACGCCGACGGAGGATGGAGGGAGTGACTAGCCCCGACCTAAGCTGCTTCGCATCTAAAAAATCCTATACGAATGCTACGTGAATTCTGTCACGTGATAGTGGTAGTGATTTTGGCGGGAATAGTCGCGGACTAGTGTTAAGTAATTTACGTCACGGGGTAGTGTCGTGTGATTTGGCGGAACTTGTCCGTGATAGCGTTACGTGCCTAGCGTTGCGTGAGTTTGGCGGTAACATGTCGTGTGACTAGGTACATGATTTACGTTTGCGTGAGGTTGGTGCTTGTGGCGGAGACATGTAGCGTGATTAGGTTACGTGATTTTGGCAGGAACATGTCATCTGACTAGTGTTACGTGAGAGTTGATTGTATCCCACGCAGGACAAATCGGCGCATGTTATGGGAGCAAAGCAGAAGATGAAGAGGACGAAGGAGAGGACGGAGTGAGTGCGTGCCAGTCATGATGATGATAATTTGTTCCGACCAACGGGGATTATCCGAGCTAGCGCGTATTAAATAACAGTGATACCAGCGCACGAAACAGTTTGAAGGACTACTGACACGAATTTTGAATATTTTCGGGTGTTCCTTAATAAAAACACGGGCGTCGAGAACCATAAAAGTCTGTCGTAGTGCTTGGGAATCACTGAGTAATTTTAATACCACTACCATAAAACAGCACTTTCGGTTCGTATCGAGGGGGTGGCTTCGCAGGACGTGTCAACAGAACTTTGACCGTCACGGGAAGATTGCAACACGGACATATAGCAACGGGTGTCAGTTTGCTGTCGTCGCACGTGGTTCACGTAAGCAACGACGGGTGAATTGCGCCCAGAGGCTTAACAGCGATTTCTGCAATTAGGCTGTATGCAGGACGCAGGGGTCGCAAACCCAGTGAACTGTGTTTGCTTGTGTGGCATGCCCATTGCGGTGGGGCTGGCTTGCTGATGCTGGGCGAAAAAACTTTAAAGTCAGTCAGTCAGTCAGTCAGTCAGTCAGTCAAGAACTTTATTGAAAGGTCCGAGGGGTTTAAGCCGCCGGGGGATCCACGGGAGACGCCCCAGCAGCCGCTACCGTAGGCGACGCCCGAGTCGGGGCGGGAACATGGTGGCATTCCGCCAGTTCTTGGGCCCTCTGGACTGCTTTGAGTTGGGGTGGAGCTTGGAGCTCCTGAGTGCCTCTTCGCAGTCGAACTCACTAGTGAGAAGTCCCTGAGGTAACGCGGGACATTGCCAGAGCATGTGCGAGAGTGAACATAAAGTTCTGTGCAATCTGGGCATTGTGGAGTGATGACTGAGTTGTAATGGCCGAGTCGGCCCCGTGATGGGTACGATCTCGTTTGTAACATGCGAAAGGCTACCGCTTGCGCGCGTTAGAACTTTGTGTGTGGTAACAGATATTAGACTCTTTTAGCTGAGCGTCGCTTACGCTCAGCCCCTCGCAGATGTAGCATCCCGAGAGAGTAAAGGGTACTGCATAGATTGCCGAGACGCGGTGAGCTTGGCCGCAAAACGACGGCGAAACCGCACCTTCACGCTCCGGTCAGCTGGCTTCAGGAGCGGAGTGAGAGATGCCTTCTACGTTCCGCCGGTCACACACCGTTCTGCGCACGCGCAGTACAATTCTTTCAACGTGTTTGTGCGTTAGATGAGTCACGCGCGCTACAGTTCCTGCTACGCGTTCGTGTGCATTCGCCGGTCTGACCGGACTGGATCGTCAATACCCAGCTAAAAGTGTCTGTTTACTTCTCTTACGATAGCGAGAGGTGATTTCATGGAAGGTGAGTAAGGGGTCGTTAAACTGTTGTTTGGGTGCAGCTCTTCAGTGGCTGATTGGTCGTCGCGACGGGTGAGCTCTCGCGCTCAGTCATGAGTCATTTCGTTGAGGTTGGGTTGTTGAGAGTGGACGTCTTTGCCCATGTGGGCAGGGAACCAAGACAGGCAGTGCGAGCCCGTGTGCTTACGTGTTTGTAAAATGTGGGCTGCTTCACGCGCGGTATTTCCGGTTTCGTAAGCGCGAATGGCAGCGTGGGAGTCTGCGAAGACGCTGGTGTGCGAGGGGTCGGTCATCGCTAAAGCTATGGCGACCTGCTCGGCTATGGCGCTCGTTGCTAGCCTAACCAAAGCGGGTGAGCGTAGGGCTCCATCGCCATCTACTACCGCGAGTGCAAAGGTGGAGGAGTTACCGTATTTCGCCGCATCTACGAATACGGTAGAGGCGCGATTCACAATTCGCGGTGGTGCGGTCGAGGATCGCGCGAGCGCGGGCCAGGCGTCTGCCTTTGTTGTGTTGTCACTGGACGTTTCGTGGGAATGGGGTGACCATGTGGTATCTCGGACATCTCTCGGGAGGGTTACTGCGCGTTCAAGGCAGGGGTGTGGGGACATGCCGGCCTCGTTTAGAAGTAGACGGCCTGCCTTGGAGGAGGAGAGGCGGGCCACTTGGGCCGTGGTCTGAGCCTCGATCACTTAGTCGGTGTCGTTGTGCATGCCTAGTTGGTCGAGACGGGAGGTACCCGTGATTTGGGGTAGGCCGAGGACGTTTGTTTAATGCTTTTGCGCATGAGTGTGTTGAGTTTTGTCTTTTCCACATTTGTCCAGTTGTGGGCAGACGCGACTTAATTGATGTGACTCATTAGCAACGCGTGGTATATGCGCCGGAGGTTGGCCTCGCCGAGGCCTTGCCTGCGACCCGAGACTCGCTGGATGAGTTGGAGCATGTTTCCCGTTTTAGCTGTGATTGTTTGACGTTCTATTTGCGGGTAGTGGATGGGGTGTGTAGGGGGAGGTGTCGTTATGCGATTTCCTCAAGCAAGGATGTCTCCGTTCCTCCCGCATTTTGTGCGAGTGTAGGAGACGGTCTATGGCATGGCTCTGGTTGTCTTTTGTTTGGCGGACGTCGAGCATGTGTTTTATGAGGTTCCATTTGGCAGAGAACAGCGCTTTGCGATAAGCGCTTTGCGATAACCAACTAGCCCAACAGTCTGTTCTGCTGAGGAAGGTATATAACAGCTGCATCTTACCGGTACTTACCTACGGAGCAGAAACCGGGAGACTTACGAAGAGGGTACAACTTAAATTCAGAACGACGCAGCGAGCGATGGAAAGGAAAATGATAGGTGTAACCTTAAGAGACAGGAAGAGAGCAGAGCGGGTCAGGGAACAAACGGGGTTAAGGATATCATAGTTAATATCTGGGGTTTAACGTCCCAAAACCACCATATGATTATGAGAGACGCCGTAGTGGAGGGCTCCGGAAATTTCGACCACCTGGGGTTCTTTAACGTGCACCTAAATCTAAGTACACGGGCCTCAAACATTTTCGCCTCCATCGAAAATGCAGCCGCCGCGGCCGGGATTCGATCCCGCGACCTTCGGGTCAGCAGTCGAGTGCCATAACCACTAGACCACCGTGGCGGGGCAAGGATATCATAGTTGAAATCAAGAAGAAGAAATGGATATGGGCCGGGCACGTAGCACGTCAGCAGGATAACGGTGGTTATTAAGGGTAACTGACTGGATTCCAAGAGATGGCAAACGCGTGAGGGGGAGACAGAAAATTAGGTGGGCAGATGAGATAAGAAGTTTGTAGGTATAACGTGGCAGCAGAAAGCACAGGACCGGGTTGATTGGCGGAACATGGGAGAGGCCTTTGCCCTGCAGTGGGCGTAGACAGGCTGATGATGATGATTTGGATCCGGTTCGCATGCGTCCGTCGACCGCCGAGCAGTTCGTGCTACTGGAGTCGTGAGCTCCGTGCAATATTGCGCGATGTGCCACGGCGGTCGCGATGGCAAAACTGAGATACGATGCCATTTTTGTGAATTGTTTAATAATGTGCGTGCTTGTGGAGCACGTCTGAGGCCTACATTAAGCTGAACTTAAAGAATGCTGTGTGAGAGGTGATTTTCAAGCGGATGATAAAGCGCTACCACCACTATGGCCCATAATACCGGTCACTGACGCAACCTTTAGGGGCAATACACCTTAGGGTCTCGCCTTGTCGGCGTGTCATGTCGTCTTCACGGTCTATCAAAACGGGTATGCGCCACAAAAATGGAAAATCCCGCCACTCGCCACCGGTTCGTACTATGCATATTATGAGTTAAAGGTTCGTCGTTACTCCGTAAAACACTGTTTGTCTTAGCAGAGTTGTCAGAATCCCCGACGAAATTTACCAAGGTGCTCAAATTTCTTGCCTAACCAAAGACACAAACGTCCATCTCTGCGGTAAAGTCATCTATTTGAAGCAGCACTTCTTGAAACATATCTGCAAAGTGATGGTGCGTTAGTGGACCGGTGGCAATTGGAGTAGTAAAAAGTAAAGATTTTGCTGTGGGAAACACCGGCGCACACTGCAAGATTTGCCCCTCCCCATGTTTCACGTTAGTGAAGCTGAAACACCCTTCCCCACATGCTTCGCCCCTCCCCAGCTTTATTTTTTTTATGTGGTGGTTTTGATAAGCATTTTGACATTGCCCGTTTTCTTGAGCCCGTCTAAGCCCGACGGCGTTAGTATTCATGATATAACGACATAACAAAAAAAGCATAACGCATGTTTTGTAGTATATTCACGATTAAACGCAATAAAGAGTGTGTTCGAACGAGTTTTATTATGTTTGATGGATCATCGCTTGCTCTCGCCGACTACGTAGTTTTCATGCAGACGGCTCCGACTATGATGCGTAATTTCAGCGCTATAACGAGGAATAATTTTGAAGTTAAAGTGAGCAAGATTACCGGCATTGAACAGAATCTTAGTGCCTAACACTGTAAAAAAATGGCCCTACTTTACGACAAAATTTGCTGGTATATTGTGACCGAACACTTTTTCGTAACTTAAGAACGACCTTTCCGTTGGACGGCCAGTGCGTTTTGTAGAAATCGTTTAACAAGACATAGGTGTCATCGTACTTAGAAAACAGAGGATTTCGTAAACCATTCTTGTACTTATTCACACTCTTAGAACAAAGGGAGTGCCCCGACGCCCTTTGTGAGAGTTTTCGCTTGTCTCGCTGGGCACTCCCTTTTCCGGGGTGAAACAACTCCCTCTAGACAGGGAGTGATTCAACGCCTCCTCATGGAGTACAGTACTCCATCTGCGATAGAGTGAAAGCACTCCTCCGAGGGAGTAAAGCTATCACGTTGAAACAGCTTTGAAATAAAATTAATCGAGCACAGAAAATGGCACATTCATACGCGCACACATTCCCGCAACCAAAACACGTAGAGCGCTCGCAACCAAAACGCATACATTAGAGGATTTTAGTCTGTCCGGCACACCGCTATACGCAAAATGCTTTGCGTGTACCAGAATACCGGGTGTGAACTGTGCATACGCACGCCCGGTAAACATGGCCGCGCCGCCGAAAGCGATTGCCGTCCACCTCGAATCTATTAAGCGGCCGTCGCGCGCTCTGTCTCTCGTTATCTCCGAACTGATACTTTTATTTGCTCTAGGTTCACGTCCTTAAAGGGGCCCTGCAACACCTTTCTTAGTTATATTGGAATAGTCTCATTATTGACGTATGACTCTTCACCAGTCATATGCCGCAAAAATTTTTCGAATCCGTCAAGTCTAAGTGGTGTTACCAAATTATAGATCACGTTCCGCAGCTTTCTCCCTCAACTCAACGCCGCGAGCGCGCGGAGAGCTAGGCAGCGACTCGAGGGAGGGAGCGCAGACGAGAGAGGCTCCGCCCAAGAGCGCCGGCGGAAATTTTTTCTTCATTTTTTTCTCTCTGACGTCTGGGCGCAACCACGTGGTCTGTGCCGCCACTTCCGGTCGGCTTGCGTCGTTCTCGTCGAGCGGAGTCGATGTGTATCGCGCGTGCTTGAAAACTGCGCGTCGGTTTGGTAATGTTGGGTTTGCACCTCGAACGCCGTAGTGTTTTCATCGCTCTGCCAACTATGGAAGCAAACCTGCGCGCTCGTTTGGAACGAATGACAGCTGAGATCGGTTTCGGCCAATACTCCGATACACCGCCTCGTAAGACGGCACTGGCAGACGACCCCGAAGCGCCGCCATTACCGGACGCCAGCATTGTTATCGGAGACATGCTGCACGGCTGCCTCGGTCGGTCGTGAGAACGTGCCGACGATGCAGTTCCCAGCTGACGAGGCAACACTCGAACGGCTGCCACTCTCAACGGCAACCGGCGATGGTCAAAAGCACAGAAATATTCACGTTTTCGGCACTGCGCATGGCGAAGAAAACGGAACCACGCAACTACGAGCAGACGAGCTGTCGGTGAGACCGGAAGTGCTAATATTAATGTTTGTTCGGTGTTTTACGGCATAACACAATTAAACATACATATTATCTACTTATTGAACTCAAATTAACAACTAAGGTAATAATGAGGGTGTTATCGTGATTAAAAATTCAGCCAATGGTGGAACTGCCGACAATCGCGTCATATTGCGGACTAATACTCATTTGTCGAGAGAAGAGGGAGCGATTTTGAGCTGACTTTGAGAATTTATTGTAAATTCCAGGCCGTGCGCATCGCTATAATATTTGGCTCGCGTGTTCTGGAGCCTCGACTACCGATCGGCAGCGCTTTTTGAGCATGCTCGAAAGTGTTGCAGGGCCCTTTTAAAGGGGTACTGATACAAATATTTTGGCCTCGCGTTTTTTTGCTGCAATGTGCTGGGGGCCTGTTAGTCATAACACGGCACATCGTTTGCTGCAGCGCGCGACAAATAATTAATTACAGGCTCCTCATTACCGACCAGTGTCAGTTTTGGTTTCAAAAACGACAAGCCTCCGGGTGCAACTATCACCACCTAGCGGCTGCAGCGCTCGATCACGTCAGCACACAGAAGTGTGACGCACTTCCGCGCTGTTCGCGTCGTCTCCTCGCATTCGCACGCTTGCCGCACGTGCTACGCGATGTCGTCGCCTTCATCGTCCTCGTTATCGTCGTCCTCATCGTCGTCTGTTGGCGACGATTTCCTTGAGACACCAACAGCGCTGCGGCGAGCGCGTCAAAACAGAAATGGCGGCTACAACGTCATCATAACTTGTTGCACCGGCTACAACGGTTACGTAGGGGAAGTAGGGGGGGTCACCTCGGGTCACCTCCGAGGGTGTCAATGCAATAGGTGCGGCCTATAATGCTGGATCGCGCATGCGAACTTCGAAATTCATATAAAATACCTTCCAAGCTTTATTCGCTGTCGATATTTGCAGATGGTACACGCACGTACACGGAAATCGATCCAGCAGGCTATCTCGGCCGCGAAATTTTGTGTCAGTACCCCTTTAAGCTTCGACAGCCAGGTATTCGTGTCGATTCCGGCACCGTTTTCAAGAGCCATACTCAAATAATCAATGGTGTAAGCTTAGCAAGTGACAATCCCGGAATCTCGGAGGTCATACATTGTGTTTGTTAGTTGTTTTTATCCTCCATAGCTGGTGCAACTTGACATGGCGGCAGCTACGGCACACGCTATCCGAAATGTGCTACGCCTTCGCTTTACCGAAATACCGGAGAGACTAAAATCCTATATTAAAACAGAACCTTCCCGCTCTCTTAGAGATAGATGTGAACGCAGGTGCGATGTTAGTGAGCGTTTCGCTACACTGTTAGTTAAATACTCGCTGGAATCCTTGCCTGCAGGCAGGAAATCCGTTCAAATTACGGCCGCTGCTAGTCAATTCATTATGCGACTCCCTAGGCGGCTCCAAGAGAAAGCACCACAATAGCCTTGACGCGAGTTTTGCAGAAATTTAGTTTTATTTTTCCTGGCTAGGTGCGGCCTGCAGCGTTTACGTGTGACGTCATGTCAATAGGCGGCCCTAAAGCGGCTGCGAAAAAGAAATTTTGGCACTCGCTGTTCAACGGAATAATTTCTGTAAACTTATCCCTAAGGATAATTAGAAAATGGTCATCAATGTAAACACGCACATATGGCAACACATACAAATCGCACACGACACAGGAATCGAACTCATGACCACAAGCACCGAAAGCAGACACTCTAACCACTACGCCACAGAGCCACCGCATGCTTTGTTGACTTTTCACGGCCTTATATATTTACAAAGTGGTTTGCAACGAGAGGGCGGAGCTTGCTACGTATTTTTTGCATCACCGGCGTGTGTTCGCGCGTGGATTAGGTTAGTAAATAGCGCGGCGCCATGAACTCACGAAGGCCACCGTTAGCAGCTTCAGCTCCGACTTCCGTTCGTCGTTTGTCGTGCCGCAAGAGAATGGTAAACGTGTGTTTTTGTGTGTTCACCATACATCGTGAATGTCTCGTTCGCCCAAAACTTTGCTCATACACGTTTAGGTAGCGAAACTCACGTATGTGCATTCTACTAGCGTGTGCTGATGGAACAGTTTTGGTTATTTTTGTCGCGAGCTGCAAGTGTCTGCAGTGCGTTCTCAGCTGTTCGAAGACCATCATATGTCGCATATTTTTGTTACATACGTCGATGTCAGAGTTCCAAGGGCATTTTAGCGTGCACCTATGCAAGCATGTGCATTTTTTGCGCGTGTAGGTGCTGTTGCGAGCTGCACACAGGGTCAGCGGCACCTCTGAGCAGTTAGATGAATATTTGCGTGATGAGCACTTACGCGCGCTGAAGCACGACTACAGTATTTAATTGCTTTTATACTCGGAGACTAGCTACCCTTTACTAAATAACCTTTACTCTATCACGCCGCCGTTAAAATGTACGTCGAAGGCGTCCACCAAGGTTAAGCACGATGTCCATTAATTCGCGAGTGACATGTCTCCTTAAAATAGAAAAGATAATACTGTTGCGTTTCTGTATTGCGAACGTCCGCGTGTAGTTGGCACTACTCCTGAAGAGAGTGTACAGTACCTATTAAAAAATGGCATTATTGTATGCCTCAGTGAAACAGTTGTTCTTCAGAAAATAAGGCTTCATTTTATTTGGTAGTATATTTTCGTCACGGCAGGACACAACTTGACTTTTTCGTGATTCAGGATTCAGGAGATTTTTCGTGAGTGCAGCAGATAAAAAAAACTGAAAAAAGTGGGTGCCATGTGCACTCCTATACCTCGTGTACCTGTAGTTGATGTCCAAATCTACTATACAAATTATGCGACCATTGATAAATGATCAACCCATGAATGTTCGATCACAGTTGATCTGTTTCCGTTGACTGCCTGTAGCTTATTTGCACGATTACTATGTTTTGCAAGAATCATCGGTTCACCCATCTGGTAGAGCGCAAGCATTATCTGTAGCATACGTGGTCTCAGGGGGGGGGGGGGGGGTCCGCGAAGCCATTTCTGGGGGTCCGCGAAACGCATCTTCGCACAAAAACAAAACACGCCTTTTTTGAAGAAAAAATATGTCCAATGACAGCGGCCCCTCGGTGTTTTTTTCACCGCACAATGGTTATGCATTGCGGCGGAGCTGACTTGTGCTTTCCATGGATGGCTGTAAAGCTTTTACTGCAATTTTCTACCACATGTGCTTTTCCAGGCTTGCATATTTGAACAGAAAGCGTAGCGAGAAACAGCTGAAATGTGGTGGCAGATCGCACAACTGAGTGACGAGCTGTTGGGATGGAATTGGCGTGGCCATTCTTTGCCACGGAGAAACTCAAGGCACCTATTTCACGCTGCATGTTGTGCTAATTTATAAGCCCCCCCCCCCCCCCTTACCTCTCACTGCAAAGGTCCCTCATCACTTCCACCAGTCCACAAGGGTCTCAAAACATCCATGGCTGAGAACCACGACCTATATGTCAGAGCCTGAACAATTTCTTTTACATGTACAAGGACTTTTGTTTGAGTGCATTACAAATTCTTAAGACTTCAAATGATACAATAAATGTTGGTTGAGTACTTTATTGGAATCAAAACAATAGCATCCACAATGTCAATGTAAACTATACATTGTCATCTACCACAGAATCTATGCTCATTATTGAATAGATGAAACAACATACACAATGCAACTTGAGCACTAATTCACAGCAGTAAAATATTATGAAAGTATAGTTCAAAATTCGTCACAAAGCACGACACATACACTTCGCAATGCCAGTATGCAAGTACAATCCAAAGAGATGGCATGCACAGCAGTGGCGCAGCCAGGGGGCACACCGCCCCCCCCCGCCCGCCCCCTCGAAATTATTTTTTGCTATGGCATACAGAGCCCAAAATGACAATTGACCACATCTGCCTGCCCGGCTCCCACTTCAAATAAAGGAGACGCCCCCCCCCCCCCCGAAAAAAATTTCTGCCTATGCCCCTGATGCACAGAGAACTAGGTGTCTGCTTACACATGAAGGCATTTCGATAAGTAATACAGGCTTACACACTTAGGCATGTTGGTGTACCATTGTTCTTATATATTGCATTAGTTTGCCCTCAGGCATGAAACATGTTACACATGACTGTGCAGTTCAATTTTTTGTATAAAGACCGGTGGCGTCGACCATAGATTCACCTGCGAAGGTTTGTAAACACAGTCGCCTTTATTCACATATTTTTAAGAAATAATGCAAATTTTAAAGTTAAGCTTGGGAACATGGCATTATTTCGCAACCATATTCACCCGTATTATTATGCATAAGTAGTAGACCGATGGTTACAATATTACATGCCAGCTAGTGACATCAAATACGACCGAGGAAAATTGGTTCCTCGCCACCTTCAACAGCTCAATTTATGGCTCATGCAGAAGTATCACATTGAAATGAATCCGAATACCGTGACAGGAAAGTTACCTCGGAGTAAGGCAACACCTTGCTTTGAGATAAAAATTTCCCATCAGTACTAGTGGTGGCTTGGCACATTAGAGCCAAGGACTGGACATGCCATGAGGTTGAATAAAAATTGAACAGGGAATAAATAACGGCTGTAAAACAGTCAAGAACCATGCTTAGTAAATTAAATGAGTTTACATTCAGCATCTTTACAAGCCATGTAAAATTTTTAAATGCACACTGTTATGGAAAGTTTGGACTCAGCAACGTGCATAACACAGTGCAGCAGTCCAAGTGCTGACAATCCTAAATACTGAGAGATGTACAAGATCATCACTATAGTATACTGTAAGGCACAGGAGTGTTCACAGAAGAGACCGTCTTGTAGACAAACAGGTGGGCCAGAACTGTTGCTGCTTTGCCAAAAGTGTTCAGTCTTCCTGAAAAGATATCAAGCAAAGAATCCATTCATTCATACAAATACCCACTTGACTTCTCTTACTGCAGACGTTTACGAAAAACACAAAAATACACAATTAAGAAGCTGCCAAGTATTTTCTTGTGACATATGCAGAGTGTGCAGCACACTTTCATTCTTGTAATATCTACAAAGACGCAGCATTATAATACAGAAAGACGAGGCTCATTTGCTTGTCCATGTTTTGCTGCCATGTTTTTATACACCTAGCAAAAGAACAAGGTACAATAGCTAGTGTGCAGTGTTGCTTGTTGTTTTGTAGAGGCAAATTCATTTATCTTCAAAACTTAGTGCAAGTTCTTCCAATAAATTATTTAATATCCTGGGCTAGATGGGACAAAATATAGATATATAGTACTTATGAGGCATGCCCCAGTGGACAGCCTCGATTTGTCAATTTAAATTTAAATATAAAACTCTGTTTATGCCAAAGCAGCATCTAGATGGTGTCTCTTTCTCACAACACTTCGGACTAAACCAGCGGTGCGCATAGCACCTGCCTGTAAGTACTGCACCATCCTGCTTCTGCCAACTATCAAATGCGTGCACATGAAAATTTTCTATGCTGCTTACTGCTTGCTATTACCTAAATCTCCCCTAGCCAACACAAACTAGACAAACAATTATTAACTCTCAAGTGGAAATGAATGTAAAAATTTCCTAACAGTGCTAACCTAAATCACAAGGCGCATGCAGCCCATCCTATGTTAGTCCTGTTGTGACTCACAACAGGACTAACATTTGTGTCGCAAATTTGTGAACGGCTTTGCAACTACCGAACACAAAAATAAAGTTAACTACCATAATAACAATGCGCTGGTGAGCTTCAATGTATATCGATGTACATGCCACTTCATTGTTAAGGTAACGCATCACAATACTGACCGTTTGAAGCAAAACGGGAATGCGAGCTAGTAGGCAGGTAACAGGCGAGGTTCAAGTTTAGGTATATATTTCTGCTGAAGCAATAAGCTTTCAGTTGTGAGTAAGCGCTCGTGATGTGCACTTTCTTGTCCTTGTCTTCTTAGCACTGCCGTTATATAAGTACTGACCATTTCTCCAGGAACACTATGAATCCCTCACAATACAGCCAATATCATGCTACAGGTGTCTATTGTCGAGGCACTCCACTGTAAATTCAATATAGTGTTATAGGCGTGACAGAGTGCAGGTGCAGATTCTGCATACTGTATCGGATGACTGAGATAAGAGCTACCATGAAATTGGACTCAAATAGTGATACACTCAATGTTTCCAATGTATCAATGACTTGCTTCATTAAACACAGGCATGCATTGCCCAATTCAGAAATGGATTCTATTTGATCACTCACTCCTAACGAGATTGCTGCTACCAACCCAGGCTCTGTGAAGCATCCAGATGAGCTTCTAGAGTTCTTATCAAGCTGCCGGTGTCCACAGTTGCATAGCGTTGCATGTGCCATCTTGAGCACCATCTGCAAAGAAAAAAAAAGTACAGATTTTTAGCAGTGACTCACTCTTTCATGCTGCACTAAACAGATGTAAAGCACCAATACCTATTCAGATAACCGGCATAAATTCAGTTAGACGTCCATGCATGAAACAATCTTCTAACTTTAAATTTATTATCCTAATGCACTCGAACACCAAGAACTAATTCAGTACATAATACAAAACTGGCAGTGTAGATAAAGCGTTTTTTTTTATCTCAGGGAAAACAGATCCAGAGCTTTTTCATTGCTGCTCCCGTTTGATGTTAGCATTGAAAGTGCTGCGCTGTGCTTCTTACGCAAAAGTGAGCTTAGAGACAGACTTTACGAGGCATCATACCCTTCTTTCCTGTTTTGCTCTTTTTCCGTAAAGTTTCTTTTGTATTATCCTTTATTCCTCGTACCCTCTTCCTTTGCACAGCATGGCCAGCCAGTTTAAGAACTGGCTAACCTGCCTGTCTTCCCATCTATTTCTTTCTTTCCTTCTTTCATTTTAAGTCTTGCAGCATTTACAAATATACACATCAAGTTCAGTAGTATAGTGTTGCCAACTGCACAAACATTCATAACCTACAGCCAACCTACAGCCATAACCTACAACTACAGCCAACCCAAATTTCACTGCCTGTGCGAGACTAGAAAGCAAATACTTGTGGTTTCAATTCACTCCACACCTACCATTTCGTCAAAAACACAGCATTTGAGTTTCTGATAAATTAAGTTGTTTGCCGTGTATCATGCTAATGAAAGAGCTCAAAACAAATGATACAGCACGGAGTAGGTGCACAGCAGCACATACTTTGAGCATTTGCGATAGAGTCATCTGGTGATCTGTGTGCCATTGTCTATGCTTCTGGTGCTGCACTAAACACAATATTTACATTCATCAAGAAGCATGAAGGTAGAAAGCGTACATATGACTTCAGAAGTAAATCATAAGAAATGACGAAAGGTGTTCTGTTCTTGCTGAACATTAGTTTCTTTTAACTGTGATAATTTTAATGGCTGCTTTGCCTTGCTTCAAAGCTTCATAGTAGTCTTATGAGAGTCACATTTTCTTAATGATTGTCCCTTGCCATCAGTATTGCATTGAGCTGACTTGCACTGATGTGACTGAATAAGTCAGGCAAAGCTCACACATCTTCAACTCGATGGGAATAATCACATGAAATCCAGGAAAGTTCAAGATGTCTCTAATTATGTCACAAATTGTCACTAATTAGGTGACAATATCGTAAAATGCACGTGCTTTCATATAGTATAGCCATAATCTTATCTCTGCAGCATAATTTATTCAATCTAGTCCACCTAATGACGTATTACCCTATGGGATACTGTTTCTTTTTTTGTCTCAGAGACGAACAAAGTGCGCAATGCAATATTGTTATCGAAAGTATTCCCATTTACTAATATTAGGGAGTTTGGAATAGCGTACGCCAGGCCCGTAGCCACAGGGGAAGGGGGGAGCGAAATTCTGACGGAGCGGGTGTTTTACCGAAAATGAATTATGAAAATAGGCGTTTTTCTAAAAATGAAGGGCGCACGAAGGCCTCCGGAAGTTTCGCCCATCTGTTTTTCTTTAACGTGCACTGACATCGCAGAGTACACAGGCGTTTAGCGTTTCGCCTCCACCGAAATGCTATCGGCGGCCGAGTTCGAAGCCGCGACTTTCGGGTCGAGCCGAGCACCGCAACCATCGTACAGCCGGGCTGACATTTACAACTGAATGACATAATGCAGCGCTAAGAACACACACACCACAAAGTAAGGAACCAAACCGACGGGACAGGCGCTACACTCACAACTTTAATGAAGACTAAAGATTGTGGCACATATATACACATCTCATGCGCAAACGCAACGTCACAAACCATAGGGGGCGTATCATATCAAAGATTTGAAAAAATTGTGTTCCGCATTGTACAGGAAGACAGACGTCTGACTGACGCAATGATCATTCTTCTCTTTGATGTAGAAAGCCTCGAGAAGTTCACGCGCCGTTTTATCATGGCTTCTGCCCAGAATCCTCACATCATTAAATCTTGGCACACAAGCAGGTCTTACAATGCGCCGAAAGGTGCGCAGTGAAATCCTTCTTTAGATTGTTTGCGTGTTCCCTCATGCGTCATTAACACATCTGCCCGTTTGTCCCACATAGGACTTCCCACAAGTTAGTGGTATTTCATATACCACCCCCGTCGTACACCGACTGTATGGGGTGGCATGCTTGACTTGGCAGCCCGTCTTGAGGCGCCCATGATGCGGGGGCACAGTTGGGCCAGCTTGTGGGTGCGGAAAAAACCACAGGTACATCGTACCTGTGAGCCACCTTTTTCAAATTGTGGCTCACCTTATGCAAGTAAGGCACAACAACCGGCCGTTGGCCGCTCCGCTCACCAGCTGTAGCCACGTTTTCCCGCGCCCCTGCTTTTAGCTTGCGGTTCAGAGATCCTGCCACAGATGCAATGACCGAATGAGGGAAGCCGGCTTTTGATAGCCGATCCAATTGGTGAAGAAAGCTGTCCCGCATCTTGTGCTCACAAGACTTTTTGAGCGAGGATCCCAGACACAGTGTGGCAATGGCCCTCTTCACTAGCTTGGAGTGGGCAGACTCGTACGGCAACAGTTCTTTTTTTTTTTGCTCTCGGCAAATAGCACCAGCAAACGTGATCCTCTGAAAAAGTTAGTCTCAAATCTAAAAACTGTATGCTATTTCCAATGGGGTTCTCATGGGTAAAAGTGAGGCCTTTACCATTAGCTTTAAAAACATCTAAAACCTTGTCGACCTCGGAAACTTTAAAAGAACACGCGTGGTTCATCACAATTAAAAAGTCGTCGACATATCTAAAAACCTTTAAAACAGGCGTGCCCATGAGGCAGTTGTCAATGTTCTGATCTACTTCCGATAGGAAAATGTCACAGAGTAAAGGTGCTACGCACGAACCAATACAATGCCCTTCTTTTGAAGATACAAACGGTTGTCAAAAGTGATAAAGGTATTCTTAAGGTAAGCATCAAGTAAAACTAAAAAGCAATCTACACTTATACCCACGGCATTTTTAAACTGAACTTCCCCATTATATTCAACACATTTCTTAACCGTAGAGAAGAGAGCATCATGTGGAACAGAGTAAACAGTTCTTCAATATCTACAGAAAAAGCGTAGCCAATTCTCTGATTATCCTGAAAGAACCGACATATTTCATCGGAGTTACCAACACGGTTCTTTCAGTATCGGTTCTTTCAGGAGTCGGTTCTTTCAGGATAATCAGAGAATTGGCTACGCTTTTTCTGTAGATATTGAAGAACTGTTTTACTCTGTTCCACATGATGCTCTCTTCTCTACGGTTAAGAAATGTGTTGAATATAATGGGGAAGTTCAGTTTCAAAATGCCGTGGGTATAAGTGTAGATTGCTTTTTTAGTTTTCTTGATGCTTACCTTAAGAATACCTTTATCACTTTTGACAACCGTTTGTATCTTCAAAAGAAGGGCATTTGTATTGGTTCGTGCGTAGCACCTTTACTCTGTGACATTTTCCTATCGGAAGTAGATCAACATTGACAACTGCCTCATGGGCACGCCTGTTTTAAAGGTTTTTAGATATGTCGACGACTTTTTAATTGTGATGAACCACGCGTGTTCTTTTAAAGTTTCCGAGGTCGACAAGGTTTTAGATGTTTTTAAAGCTAATGGTAAAGGCCTCACTTTTACCCATGAGAACCCCATTGGAAATAGCATACAGTTTTCAGATTTGAGACTAACTTTTTCAGAGGATCACGTTTGCTGGTGCTATTTACCGAGAGCAAAAAAAAGAACTGTTGCCGTACGAGTCTGCCCACTCCAAGCTAGTGAAGAGGGCCATTGCCACACTGTGTCTGGGATCCTCGCTCAAAAGTCTTGAGCACAAGATGCGGGACAGCTTTCTTCACCAATTGGATCGGCTATCAAAAGCCGGCTTCCCTCATTCGGTCATTGCATCTGTGGCAGGATCTCTGCACCGCAAGCTAAAAGCAGGGGCGCGGGAAAACGTGGCTACAGCTGGTGAGCGGAGCGGCCAACGGCCGGTTTTTGTGCCTTACTTGCATAAGGTGAGCCACAATTTGAAAAAGGTGGCTCACAGGTACGATGTACCTGTGGTTTTTTCCGCACCCAACAAGCTGGCCCAACTGTGCCCCCGCATCATGGGCGCCTCAAGACGGCTGCCAAGTCAAGCATGCCACCCCATACACTCGGTGTACGACGGGGGTGGTATATGAAATACCACTAACTTGTGGGAAGTCCTATGTGGGACAAATGGGCAGATGTGTTAATGACCGCATGAGGGAACAACACGCAAACAATCTAAAGAAGGATTTCACTGCGCACCTTTCGGCGCATTGTAAGACCTGCTCTTGTGTGCCAAGATTTAATGATGTGAGGATTCTGGGCAGAAGCCATGATAAAACGGCGCGTGAACTTCTCGAGGCTTTCTACATCAAAGAAAGAATGATGATTGCGTCAGTCAGACGTCTGTCTTCCTGTACAATGCGGAACACAATTTTTTTCAAATCTTTGATATGATACGCCCCCTATGGTTTGTGACGTTGCGTTTGCGCATTGGGATGTGTATATATGTGCCACAATCTTGTAGTCTTCATTAAAGTTGTGAGTGTAGCGCCTGTCCCGTCGGTTTGTGTTCCTTACTTTGTGGTGTGTGTTTTTAGCGCTGCATTATGTCATTCAGCAAGCCCCAACTCGCCCAACACACGTTCTTCTGCAATTTACAACTGAATCAAATGAAAACAAAAGTTAGCCTTAATGCACACATGACGGAGTGATAACCGCGTCCTCCCGCTTGTTTATATTTTCTGAAAGCAGGCTGCCCCATTCACGCTTTATGGCAAGCAAAGAAATTGTATAGTACAAATTGTCTTCATTGAGGCGTATCCGCTCTTCGATAGACTGGCCGTGCGAAGCGTGTGCCTTCACAAAAGCTTTTTAAACGCGCATCAGGCATCACACGCAGTGCGCGTAATGCTTTTCCATTCTGCTTTTACTTTTCACACGACACACTGTGCAGCACTACACACGTGAGCGACGCGAAACTGAGAACACAGAAGCACCACTTACCGTTCGCATTTCCGACTGTGCCTAACCAGCTGCTGACCGAACACGCATACACGAAGGTGCAAGCATGCTTGAGTCTCCCGACCATCATGAAACCAACACCAACACGCTCACAGTACGGGATGTTGCACTGCCATCGCTAATGCCGTTCACGTCCAGCGTTGAGATCACAGTCGCGCACACACAGGACACAGGCACGCACAGCCGAGACAGCTGAGCAATTCGGAAACTTCGATGACCGGCAACGGGAGAAAATGGCGAAGGCAGCGACGGGCAACGGCGAGACTCCGACTTTAGCACGCACGCTTCTCCTCTCCTGGTGTGCGTGTGTGTGTGTGTCTGTCTTTTTTTTATTTTGTCTTTCCTCGCTCGCGCATGCGTCGTAAGGTTGCGTTATCGTGTTTCTCTTGGCGGCTCATGTAACAGCCCTCCCGTTTAGCGGCCGCTTGAAGGAAGTCGCGTTATTATATATATCTTTTTTTTTACGCGATAGCGTCAAAGAGCTCGTCTCGCAGAAATTCCGTGTCGGCGGCGTCGGCGTCATTGGTTCTGAGCGAAAGAGCAGCGTTGGTGGGTCGTGAGCGAAAATTCGAGGTAGATGCAAAGAGAGAGGGCGTGTGCACTTTGGATTTCCTTGCGGCACTGTGTATACGTCTCCATCGAGAAGCGAAGGCAAGCTAGCGATTGAGAAGGCGATAGTGTGTGTGTGTGTGTGTGTGTGTGTGTGTGTGTGTGTGTGTGTGTGTGTGTGTGTGTGTGTGTGTGTGTGTGTGTGTGTGTGTGTGTGTGTGTGTGTGTGTGTGTGTGTGTGTGTGTGTGTGTGTGTGTGTGTGTGTGTGTGTGTGTGTGACATGAATATCGCTGTCGCGTTTTAAAGGCGAAACGTAAGATCCCCTCCCCCTTTTTCTCGTGCTTTCTGTCCACAGCATTTTATTGCGTACGTTGCGGCGTGCCGCCTCTAGTCAGTATAACTACGACCTGACTCAGAGTGTGCGTACGTGCGAGTATACTCGCGTACATTTATGATCGCAGAGTGTTTGTGCATATCAGCGGTTTTTTTTATTTATTTATTTTTTAATACTGCCAACTTGTTTTACAAGCCATAGGCAGGAGTGGATTGTACACAAAAGAAAATGTTGAACAATCTGTGAGAACGGTTCCAAACAAATCTGTGAAATAAAACTAAAAACAGTGTTGAACAATCTTTTCAGTATGTGAAACAAGAAACAACAGGTTCCAGTAAAACACACACGATAATACAGTTGAAAATACTGGTAAGAAAATACATGGACCACAGGGTGAAAAAATGTTTCAGTTTAGGACAAATAAAATAACTACAAGGGGAAAAAAAAGAGAAGAATGTGCAAAAGAGCGCATGTTCACGCAGTAGTCTGCTCGACAACGATAAGAAGGGTGTAATGGCTTTTGTTTCAATGTCGCACGCCATCTGGAAAGCGACAGACGCCACAGGAAACATCTCGGTCATAGATGAGCGAGAGCGTGCATAAACGACGACATGGTTGGGCTCTGTAATACATTTTCAGGCAATGCGTTCCATTCATGGATTGTACGAGGGAAGAACGATTTTTTGAACATGTTGGTTCGGCACGAGTATTCGATTAACTTGAACGAATGAGATGAACGGGTTGGGCGCCTACTACACGGTTTAATATACAATTCCCTATCTATTTTGACATGTTGTCGATAAATCAGGTATAACATCTTGAGCCTGTCTCGATAGCGTCGTACCTCTAGAGTTTCGAGGTTCGCGTCCTGTAAAAGAGCACTGACGGATGTATGACGACGGTAAGAATTAAAGATAAATCTGACTGCTTTCCGCTGTATGTTTTCGATTTCGCTTACGTTTGATTGGGTGTAAGGGCCCCAGACAGGAGTAGCGTATTCTAGTAATGGTCTTATGAATGTCTTGTAGGCCAACAATTTTATATTGCTCGTAGATTTAGCCAAGGTTCTTCTCAGGTATCCAAGTTTCTTCATGGCCTTTTTTTTAATGTGAGCTACATGGTTACTCCACCTAAGGTCCGACGTGATCACTAAACCGAGGTATTTATATTGCGTGACAGACGATAAGTTATGGCCATTAATGCTGTACACAAAAGGTAACGACTTCTGTTTGCGTGTTATGGTCATCGATACTGTTTTTCTGAGGTTAATGCTCATTTGCCATTCTAAGCACCAAGTAGCTATAACTGATAAAGATGAATTTAGGATAGCCTGATCTGCCTCGCTGTGGATTTCATTGTAGAGTATGCAGTCGTCTGCAAACAACCGAATTTTAACTGGTATGTGTTGCACTATGTCATTAATGAACAGTAGAAAAAACAGGGGACCCAAGACTGATCCCTGTGGTATTCCAGACCGCACATCAGATGAGTCCGACTTTGCGTCGTCGACAACGACTGTTTGTCGCCTGTTTGTCAGATACGCCTCTATCCATTGAAGTAGCTGGTCGTTTTTGAGAATGGGTTTTAGTTTTAATAGCAACTTTTGATGGGATACACGGTCGAAGGCCTTTTCAAAATCCAAAAATATTATGTCAATTTGACCTTGGCTGTCCAGTGCTGCCGCAATTTCATGTACGGTTTCCAGTAGTTGCGTTACGGTTGACATTCCGCGACGGAAGCCGTGTTGTCGTGTATCGCAGAGGCCATTATTTTCAATGAAGACTGAAATGTGCTTAAATATAATGTGCTCCATCAGTTTCGATGAGGTACAAAGAAGAGAGATAGGGCGGTAGGAGGACAGCAGTGAGCGGTCTTCTGATTTAGGGATGGGAATAATCTTTGCATGCTTCCAGTCGTGTGGTATTTCTGCACGTGAAAGTGATTTGTTGAAAATAATGCACAGATATTTGGCGCACCATTCCGCATATCTCCGGAGGAAAGCATTAGGTATTTCATCGACGCCTGGCGATTTTTTCACGTCAATGCCAAGAAGCAAGGACAGTACTCCCGCTTCGTTTATGTCGAGGGAGCTTATGGGCGGAGTAGCGTCTAGAACAGATATGCGTGGTATCTTGCCATCATCACTCGTGAACACGGAGCAGAAGTACTCGTTCAGTGCATTTGCAATTCTGAGTTTGTCAGTCAACATGATACCATCAACACAAATATCAGACACGTGGGTCTTCTTTGGCGATAGATATCTCCAGAACTTATCCGGGGATGACTCAAGAAAGTTTTTCAGTGAAACATTTTGATAGTGATCTTTAGCTTTTAATATGCCGTTTTTAAGCTGTCGGCGCAGGTTGGTTAGCTTATCAGAGTTTGCTTTTGATGGTCGTACCGTATGCTGCTTTCTCACTTTTTTTAATTTTCGCCCAAGACGCACAAGGTTTCTTGTCATCCACGGATTCGTTTCACACACATATTTTCGCTTTTGGGCACAAAATTGTCGATACAGTTGTGAACAAGTTTTTTAAAGAAGCACCATAAGCTATGAACAGAGCCGTCATGTGATTCCGAAAGACATACAAATTTGGAAAACTCATTATCTAAAGCATCAAGTATGTCGACGTCGCTAGCATGTGAGTACACAGGAATTAAGTGTTGGCTTTTAGATGGTTTTAATCGGAAGTTTAACTCTAACGTAAGAGATGCCATTCTGTGATCTGAAATTCCCTCAAATATGTCGACTCTCGGATTGCGCTTGAGGACGTGGTTTTACCAGGAAAAGATCTAATATGTTAAGTGCGCGAGTCGGTTGTTTTACTAGTTGCGTCAGCCCATGAAAAAGAACGATATCGGTTAAAGGTTCTGCTGCTGCGCAAAGAGCATTAGGGAAATCAGTTGACCAGTCAACTGACGGGGCGTTGAAATCACCAGCAAGCAAAATGTTCTTACAATGCGTGCCAGCTGTACACAAAAATTCATTCAAATTGTCAAAAAATGTGTCACAGTTTGGTGGGCGGTAAAAACCGGCGATTACGAGATGGAAGTCGTTTAAAAAGACTTTCGCAATGACGCATTCGGTGTCTGCTATGTCAGGGGATCTTTGAACATGCATGGACTCTTGAAACAACAAAGCGACTCCGCCCCCCCGGGAATCTCGGTCCTTCCTATATATTTTGTACCCTGGTGGTGTTATCTCGAAGTCTAAGATACCTGAGTGCAGCCAAGTTTCAGATATTATTACGACATGCGGCTCATGCGCCACTATAATACTTTGCAAGTCGCTAACTTTGTTTACGATGCTGCGGGCGTTCAGATTAATGATGCGGAAGTATTTTTGAGTGACCGAAGAAGTTCACTGTTTCTTCCTAGATTTTTTGTTGGCTGCTAAAACGGGAATTCTTTTCATCTCAGCAGCATCCCAAGCATATGTATCTCCATTTATGATGACTTTGTCGCGTACAAGTTTCACTTTCTCGCCCTTTTTCCTGATATTTGCAGTGCTTTCCCATAAGTACCTCCTGGTCTGCCTAGTTTCTGGTGAGAAGTCTTCGGCAACTGAGATATCTTTTCCCTTCAGTTTAGAGCAGTTTCTGAGTACATTAATTTTTTCACGGTGATCAATTAACCGGAGCACTACCGGTCTGTTTTTGTTTCGCCTCTTTTGTCCTATTCGGTGAATTCTTTCGACTGTTGACACCTTTACACCGAGCATGTTTTCAAATATTTCAGAAACCACCGTATTTGTTAGTGACTGGAATGTTTCATCAGGACGTTCCGGTAAACCGAACACAAGAAGATTATTGCGTCTGCTCCTGTCTTCGAGGTCGATCAGTTTGGTTTGTATGGTCTGGATAGTTGCCTCAAGGCTGGAAATTTTGCTTGTGAGTTCTGTAAATGCTGCTGTCGAATTTTCGACCTTGGATTCAATAGTGTCAAGCCTTGCTTGCATGGTTTTTTGACCATCAAGGATTTGGCGCAAAAGCTCCTCTGTGTTCGGCCCAGGGTTCGATTCCACATCACCACACATTTCGTCGCGATAAGTTGACGAGGAATGTATCGCTGTTACTTCATCGATTGAGCAACTGCCAAGTTATTAGACTGCACGAACTTTTCTTTACAGCTCCTTATATTGGAGAGTTGCAAGACTAAAACAAGCTCTTATATGGCAAGAGAGTAAAACAACCTTTTACTCTCTCGTGGGATGCGGGAGTGAAACAGGCACTTTACTCTCTTTCGCCAGGAGGAGTGAAAGGCCTTTTCACTCCTCCTGGCAAAAGAGAGTAAAGCGCCTCCCTGAGAGAGAGTATAATGAGATCTGTGGGAGTAAGACAGTTCTATAACTCTCACCGCAGGAGTATCAGTTTTTAGAGTGCAGTAAACCGTTAAGATACGGGTGTGCCAATAGCACGACAACAGAAGGCCCTGTCTTCTTTATTGTACTCTACGAGCTGTCCGTAACAATACAAAGTGTGCAATAGTTCAACAGAGGACCCCGTCTTGTGTATCTACACTCTACGGGCCAGCTGTTAATAGTGTTTTACAATAGTGAGAAAATGTAAGACCCTTTACACTGAATCTGTGCCGTGAAAGAATGTTGTGCACATTGCCTCCTCAAACGACGTTCCTTTGTGAGCAGCAGCAGCTGCTGCTCACTAACAACAGAGCAATTGTTGTTGAAGACACCTCCTGGAATGATGCATCGCAAATATGTCATCGGAACTAACAAAATTTATTTTATTAAATTGTACAGTAGCAGACATGTTGAAATATGAAGTATGTGACTTCATACTTCATAAAATGGCGCAAGAAAATGCGCTAATCTCACAAGTAGTGATGAACCTTGAAAAACAAGCTGTCCGCAAGGTGAAGCGCCAATATGTCCTTCCGCACCAGGCAGGGCTTGTTCCTGCAGTTGAATGAAGGAAGCAATGCTTTTTAGCAAAACATATCCTTTAATGTCAATAGTGCTGAACCAAACAAGGAAATATTTAAAACAAAAATCAGGGTTCGTACAAGGTTCCAAGGAGAAAACTCAAGCATATTCAAGGGCCTGTCACGTATTTTTCAAGGACTTGAAAGTCGCATGCAAACCAGGATATTTTTTTTACTATAACAATGTTTCAAATTATGGTTAAATTGATCGCACTTATACATACACAGTTGAAATTCAATTTAGCGAAGCCATCACCACGCTCAAACTATTTTGTTAAATGAGGAAGTTTGTAAAATCGGGAAGGGGTCTTTCAGACCTTCGAAACCTAAATTAGAACACAGAGACACCCAAATCTACCATGGCGGTTTTTGCCGCTAACCCACGCATGCTCGTGTGAAAAGTCTATTCAGGTGTATCGAACACTGAGCCTCACACATGTGGTCCAGGCTATGCAGGCCAGGTAGACAGTCACGTGAAATATGACATGCAGCCAAAATACAGACTGGGAGAAGGAACGCACTGTTTATGTGAGCAGGACAAGCAAGAGAGTTGCGAGGGGACGATCGGTGTCGTCTGTCACATAAATCGTGATATAACGAAAGCACATAGCAGGGTTCCTGTGGGTGTATTGTCACGAACAATACACCACCACCACCTCGTTGCAATGTCTGGTACGAAAGAGCGCAACTGTTGAGGCCACTGTTCCGTGCAAGTGGGGGGCATGCAACCTTGTCAAAATAAAGCCAGGCCCATGACTATGGGTGACAGACGTTTTAATGCAATAGCGTTAGTGCCTGCACTTCTAGAAAAAAAGCCATCTGTGTAAAAAATAGAAGGAAATTAGCACTTTTTTTGACTAACCTATTTCAGAACTTTGTTAAATCGGTTTTCGTTCCAAGTTATGTTCAGTAATTTGGGTAGACAACAACATTGAACCTTACGAGTACCTGCCGGGGAATGCAAATTTTTTGCTTAGATTTGGAACTACGTAAAATCAGCTTTTCTTAAGAGTTTAACTGCATTATTATACTGCAGAAAAGTGTAGCCTTGATGCCATCTAAAGTAGTTTCCAACACACAGCAAATGTTCAGGACAGGTGCCGAGGCTTCTCTAGAATTAGTAAGGCTTGACATCATTACGGTCTACTAACCACATGCACCGCTCGCTTGTCAGGGAGAAAAAGCAGCATAAACGCAGGAGTCAAGATTGAAGTCGTAAGCAGGTAAGTAGAGAGAGAGAGAGACAGAGAGGAAGCGAGACAAGATGAACTAACAGGTGAGGAATGAAATGAACGATAGGTCAAGGCATGTGAACAAACAGAATATACATGCAAACTCGCACGATGTATTGTTGCTGAAATTCAAAGTTTGCTGCATCAATGCCAATCTACAGCAAAAAGTAGGTCGCACTGTGGACTTTAGACTGCACTGGACCCGAAACTCAAGGGTTTCCGAGGACATAATACAACTCCAGGACCTTCAAGAGCCTTGAAAATGTACTTTTAAAATTCAAGTGTTTTCAAGGACCTGTACGAACCTTTTGACAAAGTAGTCTGTTCAGATAAGGTTGGCTGGGCATGTCTGGTAACCATGTTTTATTTGAATGAGAAAATTCTATTTGACCCACCAAGTGCCGGGGACAATTAAATCTGTTTTGCAAGAAAAACGCGTTAAATATAGAAGTACTCAGTGAGCCATAATCACGCAGCATGGGGAACAGCGGAGTTTTAAAAAAACAGGCATCAGAAGTTATCACTTTATTTATTTATTTATTTATTTATTTATTTATTTATTATTTACATACTGCCAGCCTTCTAGGAAGGCCTTAGGCAGGAGTGGGGCATAAATACAAAATGCAGCAACACAGCACAAGCTCGAAGTATTGAATAGTGCTACACATTAGGAAGAAAAAATAAATACATGAGGTAACATTCTGTGAAGCAATGACATGGTAGAATATGCAAAACAACGAAAGGGGACAAATTACACGGAAGTCAGACTCGCATAGCACAAGGTACTCACATTTGAAGTATTTACATAGCATAAATTACTCACAGGTACTGACATTGTACTCACACAGCACAAAAAGTCCAAGAAAAAAAGAAAAAGAAAGTTTTACCATTTATTTGAACACAGCAAAGTGAAAGCGATAGCAAGTGAGTACATGACGTTACATGACGCTTCAAGCGTAGTGGCGCTTACGGAGCTTCATTTCTGATAGCCTGCAGAAAAGAATCAATGTTGGGACGTTCTACCACATGAGCAGATAAGGCGTTCCACTCGACGATTGTCCGAGGAAAGAAAGAATACGTAAAAGTGTTTGTTCTGCACTTCAGCTCGGCCACCTTTTTTGCGTGAAGAGACCGAGTAAAGCGGCTAATGGCAGGTGCTATGAATGCGGATGAATCAGCTCGTAATTTTTTGTGATAGAACAAATAAAATAGCTTTAGCCTGTCATGACAACGCCTTGTTTCAAATTTCTCTAGTCCTGCTTTCTGTAGGAGGTGCGACGGGGATGTTTTCCGACTGTAACTGTTATAAATGAACCTAACAGATTTTCTTTGGATACTTTCCAGTTTTAGTTTATTAGAGGCTGTCCAGGGATCCCAGGCCGCAGCTGCATACTCCAATAGGGGCCTAATAAACGTCCTATAGGCTAATAGTTTTATTTCCGTTGTTCAGTGACCCAGCGTGCGCCGAAGGTATCCCAGTTGTCTATAGGCTTTTTCAGCAATAACCTTACATGTTCATTCCAGCGCAAATCGGAGGTTATCATTACTCCTAAATACTTACAGCTGTGCACTAAGCTTAAAGGTTGATTACTGATGAAATATGTGAAATCAAGTGGTTTGGTCTTGCGGGTTATGGTCATTGCTACCGTTTTTTTATTAACTGTCATCTGCCATGTACAACACCAGTTCGCAATTGTACTTAATGCTTGATTTAGTAGGACCTGATTGTTAATGCTAGATACTTCCTGGTATATTACACAGTCGTCTGCGAACAGCCGAATTTGGACGCCAATGTTCTGAACGATGTCATTAATGAATAGTAGGAAAAATAGAGGACCGAGAACGGAGTCCTGCGGAACACCAGATGCCACCGGAGCTGAAGGAGAAGCTGTGCCATCAATGACTACACATTGCCGCCTTGACGAGAGGTACGCAGCAATCCAGGCCAGAAGACGATAATTTTTGAGAATGGGCTTCAATTTTAGTATCAGCTTGGAATGGGATACCCGGTCGAAGGCTTTTTCGAAGTCTAGAAATATTATACTGCCTGATTATGTCTAACACTAAAGCGAGGTCATGTATTGCTAAGACTAGTTGGGTTACTGTAGACACCCCTCTGCGAAATCCATGTTGCCGATGGTCAAATTCTTGCTCTCAACAAAGGAAGATATGTACTTAAATATAATGTTCAAGCAGCTTCACTGAAGTACATAAAATTGATATAGGCCTGTATGAAGAAGGTGATGAATGGTCGTCTGATTTAGGTATGGGGAAATTTTAGCAAATTTCCAGTCATGGAATTTCCGCACGAACCAGCGATTTGCGATATAGCAGAGTTAAATACTTCGCGCACCATTCAGCATATCGCACTAGGAACGCGTTCGGTATTTCATCAATACCAGGAGATTTCTTGGTGTCTAAATTAAAAGCAACGTCATGACCCCTCCTCGCTAACGGATATGTCATCAATAGGCAGTATTTCTTTGAGAAGCGAAATTTTTGGAGCACTGGCATTATCCTGAGTGAACACAGAACAGAAATACGTGTTTAGTATTTGAGCTATTTCAATTTGTCGTCGAGTACTGCGTCACCGACGGATAGACGCGGCACAGACTTTTTTTGCGGTGACAAGTATCGCCAGAACTTATCAGGGATGAGAGAAGAAAGTTTTTCAGTCTCACGTTCTGGAAGTGCTCTTTGGCTTTTTTGATGCCGTTTCCTAGCATAGCGCGTAGCTCGGTAATCTTTTCTGCGTTAGCATTTGTTGGATGACGTTTGTGCCTAGTTCTCGCCTTTTAAGTTTACGCCCCATTCGAACGAGGTCCTTCGTCAACCAAAGGTTACAGCTGCGCACAATCTTTCGTTTTTTTGGCACGAATTGCTCAATGCATCGAAAAACCGATTCCTTAAAGAAATGCCACATTTGTTCGACGGAGCCATTTGTTGATTCGTACAGAGTGCTGAAATCGGAGAACGAATTGTCAAGGAAATCCAGTACATCGACGTCACTAGCATGCGTAAACAACGGGATTGTACTTTCTTTTATTTGAAGTTTCGAAGAAAACTGCATTTCTAAAGTTAAGGATACAATCTTGTGATCAGATATGCCTTCGAAAATATCAATTCTTGGATTCCTCCTTAAAAGCTCATTGGAAACAAGAAAAAGGTCCAAAACAGACACTGCAGTTTGTTGATGCGTGTGGGTAGTTTGACTAATTGGGTTAAGTTGTGCAAGGTGACGAGGTCAGCGAATGGTTGAGACGCGTCAGTAAGAGCTTCTGGGAAATCGTCTGACCAGTTAATCGCTGGTAGGTTGAAATCACCCGCGAGTAACAGGTTGCTGGAACGAATAGTGTTCAAACACAAGAACTCGTTGAGGTTTTCAGCAAAGGAACAATCAGAGCTCGGCGGACGATATATACCAACAACAATCAGGTTGCATTCTTCAAGGAATAACTTAAACACAACGCTTTCAAGTCCCGGCACATTAGGTAGTCTGTACGCTCGTAGTGATTCCTTGAGAAAAATAGCGACTCCGCCTCCCCTGCCATCACGATCATTGCGGTAGATTCTATAGCCATTTGGTATTAGCCATTTGGTACTCGTGGTCGCTGATGTCTTGATGCAGCCAGGTTTCGGTTACAACTATGATGTGCGGATTATGTGCTGTAATGATACTTTCCAAATCAGTTAACTTGTTTAAAATGCTATGAGCATTTATATTTCGACATCGGATACTTTTCCGGCAACCTCTACTAGTTCACCGATTGCGCCTAAGCCTACTCGTGCTCTGAACGTCAGAAGCAGAAGTCTTCTTATCTGTAAGAATAGGAACCCTCTTGTTTTCGCTGCTATCCCATCGAAACAGAGTGCCATCGATGTTAATCTTGTCATATGCCAGTTTCACTTTCTTTCCCTCGCTTCTTTCTTTCGCAGCACTTTCCCACAACTGCTTGCGCAGTATTCTAGTGGAAGCAGAAAAATCTTCACTCACGGAAACGTTCACGGAAACGTTCACGGAAAGCTTGTGGCAATTTCTTAAAACATTTATTTTTTCACGGTAGTCAATGAACTTTAGGACAACCGGTCGCGATTTGTTTGCTTGTCTGCGTCCTATTCTATGGATTCGCTCAACAGATGTTACTTCGACACTCAGCGTCGTCGCAAATAAGCCATCGACCACATTCGCGAAAAGCGACTGTGGCGTTTCACCGCTTCCTCTGGAAGGCCAAATACAAGAAGATTATTGCGACGGCTTCTGTCTTCTAGGTCAATGAGTTTCATTTCCAAATTGCGAATACTTTTTTTCGAGTCCGGTGATTTTGGTGCCAAATTATTTTAGCGTTGACGTAGACGCTTCAACCTTTTGCAGTTTAGATTCAATTATGTCCAGCCTGTTCTGCATGAGCTATTGGCCCTCCAGAAGTTGTTGAAGCAGCTCATTAGTTGGGTCCCGGATTTGATTCTACATCACCACAAAGCATAAGCAAAGAGAAAAGAACGCCTTTTGCATACGAACAAAACACACAGACACTGTAGGGGCACGCCAGCTGGAGAAGGCAGCGATCACTAGACCTAATAGATGCGTGTTTGTTACTAACCTGCATAAAAAGCAGGAAAGGATTCATTGTGATGTTGACTGGCGGCCAGCTGACGTGCCCAAAGAAATAATTCCAGCAGAGCCGTCTTCTTATGAAGGAAGCAGACGATGTCGCAGGGGGCGGTGGCATCCAGTCAGATGATTCAAGCTTGTGCTCGAGTGCTTGTGCGCACCCTCCGAAGCGATGTGCAGGAAAGACGGAACACACGGAATCACCGCCTGCACTGATCGTCCCCGCCGTTCCAAGAAAGAAAGTCTGCAAAAAGCAGAGAAGTATTCATTGTGATCCATAATTTAAACTTTTTAGCGCGCACAAAAGACAAGGACAAGCAAGAGACACACGAGCGCTAACTCTCAACTCGTGTGTCTCTTGCTTGTCCTTGTCTTTTGTGCGCGCTAAAAAAGTTTAAATTATGGATCCATACCAACTTGCCCAGTTATCTGTCTTACTGAAATTCATTGTGATGTTGACTGGCGGCCAGTTGACGTGCCCACTGAAAGAATTCCAGCAGAGCCGTCTTCTTATGAAGGGAGCAGACGATGTCGCAGGGGGCGGTGGCATCCAGTCAGATGATTCAAGCGTGCTCGAGTGCTTGTGCGCACCCTCCGAAGCGATGTGCAGGAAAGACGGAACACACGGAATCACCGCCTGCACCGATCGTCCCCGCTGTTCCAAGAAAGAAAGTCTGCATAAAAAGCAGAAAAGGATTCATTGTGATGTTGACTGGCGGCCAGCTGACGTGCCCACACTGAAAGAGTACCCTTTACTGAAAGAATCGTTAAGATTCGTTCATTACGGACTATGGACACTAATTGAACTCAGAGGTCGGGGTGTGCGGTAAGGTCAGATGCTAATTTCTAAAACAACAAATGAAAATTGAAACTTCTTGACGAAGCACTGTACAAGCAGTTCGAAGTTGTGTCGTACGATAAGCTATAGCACAATTTAAAACGGTACAACAGAACTTGTCGTTGAGCTAGTTGGTTAATTACCTGAGACAAATAGGTATGGCGCACAAAGGACGGGGACGAAGTGAAGACACGCGAAGTGAAACTCGGGCGCTAGCTTCCAACTGCTCATTACAAGAAACCTCACTGAGTCATACATGCTGCCGAACAAGGCAACCTCATTACAGATACAGTAACATGGATGAACTAACAAATCGTCATGAGCCAGTGATCCAACAGATTCGAAAGACATGCACCGGAAACTGCACTGACCTGAGCTGTAAAATCATGCCAGCACACCAGAACATGTGTCCTTTACAGGATCAATCAGAGTAATAGGCAAATGAGGCAGCGCACAACCTAAACACACGTTTACAAGCTATGTTTCAGGAATATCACTTTTTTGTCCCTTGAATCTAGTGATCGTGCGCTAACGCCCTGACTGCCTGGCTTTTTATTAGGAACGCCTCAATTGTCTGCCTTTCAGTGCGGCTGCTTGCTCTCCTTAGAAATGTGGTTTGGCTGAAGTATGGCACACAACCACAGTGCTCGCAGTGGCGTGCCAAATGTACGCCCATGTTGTTGCTGACCGCCAAGCGATGCTCTCTAGCACGATCGTTAAAAGACCGGCCCGTTGTTTGATGTATAGCCTACCGCAGCTTAGGGGAATATTGTAGATCACATTGCTGACACATTCAGTGTGTCGCATAGCGCGCTTCTTGGAGCATGCAGCGGGCTGTCTATTTCGCGTCAAAGGGCAAATCATGACCAGTTTTCATGGAGCGGAGAACACAATGCACGCACTGTATCTGGCTGCGGTCTTCTTTATATTGTGAGACAGCCATCAACGGTATTAGGTGCACAGTCATTTTTCTTTTGGCTCCTACATTTTATTACAACGTTTCAGCTTTTGCAAGAGGCATTCACACACCTGTGATAACGAAGGGAGGAAATCGAGCGTCTTTCAGTCTGCTTATCTGATTATTAAACCCTGTAAAAAGATGGTGCTCACATGACTTCATTTAGGCTGAACTGAGGCATGTGATAGTTGTTCCTCTCTTAATTAGCTTAGAATGTGCGCTGTCAAACGGCAAAAGCTGCGGTAGGGTATACACCCCCCTAAGCTTCGGTAAAATGGAAACAGACCGGTGTATCAATGATCGTGCAAGAGAGCACCGCTTGGCGATCAGCAGCAACATGAGCGGGCACTTGGCAGGCGCCTGGAAGCGCTATGGTTGTGCGCCACACTTCAAACTACACTTCTAAGGAGAGCAGGTAGCTGCACTGAAAGGAAGGCAATAAAGCGTTCCTAATAAAAATACAGGCAGTTAGTGCATTAGCGCACCATTTATAAATTTAAGGGACAAAGAAGTGATGTTCTTGAAACATACGTTGTAGACGTGTTGAGTTTAGGTTGTGCGCTGCCTCTTTTGCCTATCACTCAAATTGACCCTGTAATGGGCACGTGTTCTAATGTGCGGGCATAATTTTACAGCTCAGGTCAACGCAGTTTCTGGTGCATGTCTTTTGAATTTGTTAGACCACTGGCTGATGATATGTTATTTCATCCAGGTTACTATATCTGCAATGTGGTTACCTTGTTCGGCAGCATGCAAAAATCAGTATGGTTTCTGTTAATAACCAGTTGAAAGTTGGCGCTCGAGTTTGCCAGTTCCTGTCTTCACCTTGTCCCCGTCCTTTCTGCGCCATAGCTATTTTTGTCAAAACGGTAGACAGAAGGTCAGTGTGGCACACTGTTTTCTCAACCCCTCCTAAATAATCTTGAGCAAGTATGCACCAATCACGGAGGCAAAATCTGAGCCTGTGAAGACACACACTGGAGTTTTGTTTTCTGAAGAGTGGGCATCATTACCAAATCACTCCATCACGCGGCATGTAATATATCAGGTGTAGAGGCAGACGCATTAATTATAGGACCTGTGAACATGAGCTCGTTAGGAATGAGATGTCCATTCATATCCCTACAAAGTTTGAGGGATGCTCATGTTGGCTGTCGGTTAGTTCTATTAGCTGGTCAGAAAAAAGCACTAACTTCAACTTTCCCAGCCCTGTTCCATTGAACCTGAAGCAGATAAGTGTATAAGTGATACCATTGTTGTGCTCAGAAAACTGGAACTTAAAATATCTTCCCTTTTGCTGCACTTAAATATTGCAGTATGCTTCCAATAAGATATTTATCAAGAGAACCAGCAAGTCGCTATGTAAGCCTCTACATTGTCTCGTGCCTGCTCGTTCTTTTTGTGGTAGCACGTTGCATGCCTTTCATTCATGGGCATGAGACAGTGGCGCGGACCTGCGAGATTTCGGAAAGTGTGCTCAGGAAGAGAAACCTGTGTGGAACGCTATAGCGGACTCTTTCATTTTCGGGCCCACTTTGCTGGGCACAAGTTTGCCCACAATAAACCAGTGGTTGTGTTCTCTTCTTGCAATGCGTTACAATATTACGGAAGCTTCAGTGAATGCTCTTGGCAGTCTTTAATGTTCACTTGACAGTCACTGACACACATCTTGTGATGCACTTTGTATAAGATTGCCATCTGTAACAAGTGTCTTAATGTTTACTGTATCAAACAACTCTTGAGAGGTGCATGATACCTTGATTAACTCCTTCACTCCATGAAAGACAGTAAAGCTGTGTGATTCTCAGACACTATTACAATTAAGTTCTTAAATTTCGTGGTTTTAGGTGCCACAATGACATCAGGATGAGGCACGCTGTATTGGTGAGCTCTGGATAAATTTTGACAGCATAGGCTAGCGTGGACCTAAACCCAATCACAAGAGTGTGGCTTAAATCTCCAATACATTGAAAATCACCAACCGAACATTGTATAGGCCAGCGTTTTGCCCTTTCAAATTATTTTGGAAAACATAACAATGCAAGCATGCTCCAGACTAACAATAACTAAACTTTTTTGTTGAATTAACCCCACACAATTACGTAATGTTTTATCATTATGGTCTCCTTCAAGCCAATCAACATGAAGCTGACGAAACAAGAAACCGAAGGTACCCACGAGATAAAAGAATAACTTTGTTTAGTAAGAATGACCACGAGGTCTCGTTCACCCTTACTGCTTTTGTTAGAACTTACTCCAGGGGTTTTAGACCGAGAACAATTACTTCCAGGTTAGTCTTGCGAAAAAAATTTGGTTCGGTTAAAAAACATGCAAGTTTTGGCCCCCAAAAAATTACTTTCCTGCCAATTTCGTAATTCCGGCACTTAGCGAAAAAGCAGTAAATTTCTTGGTCAGATATTTACTTTAATCAAAGAACAACTAAAATTCCATCTTATGAGTGTTTTGTTTCTTTTTTTCTGCTGACGGGTGTTCGAAGAAAAGTATCACAAACATGGTAAATGACAAAAAATACCGGTATTTCAGGAATTTATTGCTGTAATGACAATTCTTGGGGTTTTATGTTCCAAAACCACGATATGATGTAGTGGAGGGCTCCGGAAATTTTTACCGCCTGGTATTCTCTAAAGGGACCGACAACTGATTTTTCTCGACCCATTTCTTTGCGGCGTGACAGAAAGCTCACCCTTCGCAGTGTTTGTAGCTGAAGTAGTAAATCCCAAAAGGCACGTCGTTATTTTACAAGCAGTATTTTTCGATCTCAAAGGCTCTAAAACAAGGACGGAGCTTTCCTCCAGCAACTCTGAGAACTGATAGCGATGCCGCCAGCCCTTCCTCGCGATTTGTGAAAGCTATCGTTGTTCTGCATTCGCAGGAGTTCCTGTAACTATGCTTAACCACCTTTGTTTAGAGCTTTTCAACTATTTTTTTTTAAATAACAAGCTGTTACAATGAGATGGTGTGGCATTATACACCTTCCCTGTATTTGTACCGCGCTGTGTGCGCAATGCGTCCAAGGTTGCCTGCGCCTTTGTCATGAGTGGCTTGTCCCGGCATGTTCTCTTCCCGGCGTCGTTACTCTCTCGATGCACGAGCCAAGCCAAGTCATTGAAAAACGTCCCTATGCATATGCGGGGCCGCGCCGAGTAGCAGCGCGCGCATTTCTGAGACGAAGTATGGTAGCAAAACTATGTCGCTCCAAAATCTTAGCGACCTGAAAACAGCGTGCACGGTTGCATGAGCACGCTGAAAAGTTGCTCAAGACGCATTGACGAGCATGGGATCATTACGCCACGCGAAGGCAGCGCCACTTTAATGCATACTACTAACGCAGGCCTATATGTTACATTTTCATGGAGTAATACTTTTTAATATAAAGCAACGAACATATTTCAATACTAACAAAAAAAATCGTCGACCGCGGACAGCAATCAACGGTCACGTGACCGGATTCATGGGATCATTCATGTTTTTGCCGCCAGAGGCCCCACAGGGCAATTTGCGCGATTTTCAATTAGAAATAAAAATTTAAACCCAACTCTCACGAAAAAAAACAGGGTTGGTTTGAGTCAATGCGACGGACAATGTTTCCATCAGTGGAGTCCATCTCTTTCATGTTCTGGGCAGTTGTCGGTCCCTTTAAGGCTGGAGGACGCGGCAGCGTTGACGTCAGGCAATACTCGTGAGACTACTGGGAGGAGATCCCAAAAACGGCAGGAAGTGGAAGATGGAAGCTGGCGATGAAAAAATTCGTTGTAGGTCCCTTAACATGCACCTGAATCAAGGTGCACGGGATAGTAGCCTTTCGCCTCATCGAAATGCGGCTGCCACGGCCGATTTATTGCTGTATACAAGTTAAACTGAGGACAATAAACACAGTACATATTGATATTTATTTTAGTTATTTATTTATTTAATTATTTGGATACCCTAAACGCCCGGAGGGCATTACTAGGGGGGGGGATTATTGGAAGTGAAAGATACAGTCACAATTCAGGCATACAGCAATTGAAAAAGTAATACTATCAATACAATGCGAAAACATAATGATAATTCAGGCATACAGGAAAACAAAGATATATTATAAATACAATGCAAACCACATGATTCACAAATATCGGGCATACAGGAAAAAATGAAATATTATAAATACAAAGCAATACTATTAATACAATGCGAAAACGTAAAGATGATAATTCAGGCATACAGAAAAAAAGAAATATTATAAATACAATGCAAACCACATGATTTACAAATATCAGGGCATACAGAGAAAAAAGAAATATTAAAAATACAAAGTAAAACCACATGATTTACAAATATCATTAGCGTCGGGATGATTATTTTCCACGTTTGTACAGTTTCTGAGTTGAACACAATGAATCAATACATGCGGTATAAGTACAATAAAAATGATGTATTAAAAAGTGGTATCGCGCTCGAGAAACGAGTGGAGCGCTAAGTGGAAGGACTGGTGGTCGTTGATGGTGGCAATGCTAGATGGAAGTGAATTCAATTGATCTATTGAGAGTACGAGAGGTGAATTGCGGTATTTATCAGTGTGAGAAAAAATTGGTTTGACTTTGTAGGCGTGCTCTAACCTAGAAGAGATGTGGTGCTCGGTATAAAAGTGAGATCGCGAAAAGGACGTGCCGCTATGGTAGATAATAATAATATCTGGGGTTTAACGTCCCAAAACCACGATATGATTATGAGAGACGCCGTAGTGGAGGGCTCCGGAAATTTTGACCACCTGGGGTTCTTTAACGTGCACCTAAATCTAAGTACACGGGCCTCAGACATTTTCGCCTCCATCGAAAATGCAGCCGCCGCGGCCAGGATTCGATCCCCCGACCTTCGGGTCAGCAGTCGAGCGCCATAACCACTAGACCACCGTGGCGGGGCTGCCGCTATGGTAGAGGGTGTGAAAGAAGGATAACCGGGCAAGTGTTCGGCGCAATGCGAGCGAATGCATAACAAGGGTGCTTTTAAATGCGAATGCATTTCTTAGTCGGCGGTTGTCCTGCGTCCCTGGCCGGCGTGCGCACAGGTGTTATCCCTCCGCAC
>NW_023616227.1:0-46230 GCF_013339695.2 Rhipicephalus sanguineus
ACACCACAGCTACTGAGAATGGTTGGGTTAACACCAAACGGCACTTATTTGTCTGCCCAACGCAAAAAGATAGAGAGTTGGGTTGCTTGGTGACTTATCTAACTCAAAGGGACACACACGAAGACAAGAGCCTGTCTTCTCACTCTTCTGTCTTTGTTTACGCATGCTCAAGAACTTTAATTATGTCAGTGTAATATCCTCTGGCAGAAACGCATCTGGTATGTGCCATCACACCGTTTAGCATTTTTAATGTAATATTTTTTAACACTAACGCACCACTAGCAGGTAAATATGATGCAAACAATAGCTTCTGTCTCCATCACTGTTCAACGTTAGACACAACCTTAATGAAAACCCAGAAACAATGAAGGCAAGGAACGTATAAGGGGTGTTATTTGTAGTCTTCTCTGTAGTAACAATGATATAAATGTGAAGAAATTAAAGTGGACGAAATGACAACTTGCCACGGGCAGGGACGAACCTGCAACCTTGAAATAAACATGTCCGATGCTCTACCAAGTGAGCTGCAGTGGTGCTCGTCTTCCTGTCCACTTTGTCGGGTATATTTGGGCAGTAAAGCTAGAAGTGTTAGTCAGCGCTGCTCGTAGCCATGACCACCAATGTGGAACACTCTGTATTGTGCTGCCAGCTGGCGTAACGTAGCAAATGATAGTGGACATCGACACACACAATAATCCCACGTTGTGTCTAACAAAGAAAATGAAGCCCTGAAAAGTTCCCTTTTGTTCATTACTAACAGAGTGTCATATAGACGACTTCATGCCTCCAGGCAGAATGCAGGAGACTTGTTAATGCTCGTCTAGCGGACACGCAGTGGCCATGCTGAGCACCACCGACAAGCGTAGTTTGTAACAAGTTCATGGGTGGGAATCAGATGGAAATTTTTGCAGGCTGAGAAATGCCTGGCCTGTTTTGGCAATTGACGACTATACTGACTCGTTAACCTTTGTCAGGCAGGGGCCAACAACGCAACACAGTCGCAGCGGGTTCATGGTCGGGCACTGCTGGACACGTTCTTTCGCGGTTGATTCACATTCTTTCACGGTTGATTCATTCACGCGGGTGATTTCTCACTACATTATGCACCATCTGTAAAAGAGATGGTGCATACCATACCCCTACTGAACTGTGCCAAAATGCAAATCTTCCTGCTTTAGAATTAAGGACAGCAGTGGAAAGATTAAAATTCCTGTTCTTAATTGTCCATAACAAGCTTAGGATTAATGGGCCCAACTTTTTCAGATTATCACCGAATCCACGTTTTTAGACACAGGCATAGTATGTATATTGAACCTCCATTGACGCGAATCGACTCCTTTAGTATAGCTATTTTCCACAAGTAATTAATGAATGGAACATGCTGCCCGATTCACTGGTTTCCTCTTCATCCATTTCTGCATCTTAAACGAGCTTCATACTCTCACCTATACGGGTCATTCAGCGTTTACAAACACTTATCATTAACCGTTACGATGTGGTCTCGACAAGTACATTTGTGTTGTTTTTTGGTTTTTGTTTTCCTTGCTTCTTTTCTCTTTGTTGCATATCTCTGAAGCAAGCATGCTGCAGTGCCTTTGAAATCATGTTTACATTATGTCGCGTGTATATTTTATTGAACTGTACCTGATTGTTGATCCATTCCTGTAATGACCCTTCTAGGATTAACAGTATTAATAAACAACAACAAAACAACTTCTATTGTTTTAAACTCTGAGTCTTTTATTTTTGGACCAGTACAGACGGAATGTGAGAAAAGGTTTCAGACCGCAAAAGGTTAAGTGTTTTATAATGAACATGTGAGCAGCACAGTCGCCATTTTTTGAGGCGTGTCGGTGTTTGCATGGCTCATGTCTATGCACGATGGTTTGCCACACATCACGTGTCTTGTTTCGCAACGATGCCACTTGAAGAATGCTTCAATGCATGCAAGCGGCAGTGGCATCGCTTCGTTCATGACACGGGCTTGCGCATTTAGGCCGAGCATTACGATCGGTACGGCAAAGAATCTTGCACATAGCGATTGACATGGAACACTTTTCTTTTACAAAATGTCAAACTATCGCACACCCGAGACTTCGTATGCATGAAGACGCGCCTCATGGTTTTGGCATGTAAAACCCTAAAAATTATTATTATTATTCTCATGCATGAAGACGCCATTTACAGTGCACGGTGCCTAAAACGGTATACAACATAGATGGCTTATAATGTAAGTTGCCAGAGTCACAAATATCCACACTATAAGCGGTACCACACTGTAATCAAAACAACATTTTTGAAATGCTCTACCTGTGCAAAACATGACCAACAGGCAGCCATGCGTTTTCAGCTATCAAGGCATGCAACTTGGGGGTAAATTTGCAAATGTTGAAAGGTTAACATCCGCGGACCTGCGGTGCCGACATAACGAATGAATGAATGAATGAACTTTAATTAAGGTCAGTATGGCAGTTCATTTCAGGCGGGGCGGGGGGAGAGGGGATTAACCCCTGTCCCGTCCCACCCTTCGTCGATGATGACAGCGGTGCCTCAGGTGAGTCCTAGGACCCGGGCGGCATCTTTGGCTTGCCGGACGGCCCAAAGGGCGCAAAAAAAAAAAAAAAAGAGTGCCGTAGCGAAATGCCGCCGACTAACTTTTTGGACCTCCTCGTTCATGCCGATTTTGCTGTGGTACCACACTGCACAGTAACTATACATTGAACGGCTATTAAAATTCCACATGCTTTCGATTTTCGGGCACGTGCGCGATGTCAAAAACAGTGGCCACCATGAACCAACAACACTCTAGACTTGAACATGCACACCCTCGTTTTCGTTGAAGTAAACTTAAATCACCCCCTCTAAATGCAACAACTATAAATACAACAACTGCAAAATGTTTCGTTGACTCGGCACCAACCCGCAACTTTGATCGTCCACAGCCACTACCGATGAGGCAGCTAGCCCTCGTTAGGCCAAGCGTGCAGGTTGCAAATTGGCATGCCGTCACGGGAAGCTTGCCCAAGACAACACGGATATCAGGCACAGAAAATATCGTATCCCGGAGTGGGCAGCACACGTGAAACAAAGTTTCAGTTTGCGGTCAGGAGAACAGCCACGCCTACTATCCTGAAAAAGTCTCCTAAGCTTGTAAGTTCGCATGCTGGTGGCACAGGCAAAAGCTCAGTCACATCTTAAAGGGCCCGTAAACAGGCTGCGGCTTTTTTTTTACACCCCCCAAACAAGCTCGCTAATTCGTACAGTAGACCGTGGCGATCACGTTTTCCGAATATTACAGCGCCGCGTGCCGCGCAGACCCTTCATTTCGAAAAAACGATTCCCGCGCTTCTTCCCTACGGCTGACCCATCCTCCTCGTACACGCAGTGACGCAAACTCGGCGATCGGCGAGTTGACGTAGCACTGAGCTAGTCGATTGGTTTAAGCCAGGTCTCAACAAACAGTAGTCGAGTTAACGTCAGTTCCTGTTCCCACCCGCCGCTACGAAACTGCGCCTTGTTTCTTGGCCCTGCGATGATGCGGTTTCGGCCACGCAGAACGCATTTGTCATGCGTATGTTCCCCGCATTGCATGGCACCTGCATAGCACCTGCACGCAGTTTGCCTTCGACATGATGATGATGATGATGATGATGATGATGTCTGCTGCCTCTTCCCTTTGGAGCGGGAGATCGATGGGCTATGCTGGATCAGGCAAGGAACAAAAGACAAAGCGAAGGTTAAGTTCAGAAGAAAATTTTAAAAGGTCGAAGGAGAAAGGGAAGAAAAAGAAAAGAAAAAGGTTGGTCAAATCCAATGCGCCGTCGGCCATAGAGCCAAAAAACCGAGTCAGTAATCAACTATATGCCCTCGGCGCATCATAGCCGCCGCTAGCAACACGTGGAGGAAGTGGTGTTCAGTTGTTGGCTGCAAATCGAGCGGAGAAAGGGGGAATCTCCGGTAGCTCGGACGGGTCGCCCTTGCGGCAAGCGGGGTTCTCAACGCTTTTCTCTCGCGCCCCTTCGTCGTCTTGGAAAGCAAGGACGCATTCCTGCTACATTGTGAACTGTCACAAAGGTTCAAAAATACCGAAAAGCCGAAAACTGCCCGTCAAGTTGCGGAGCACGTGCGACAATGTAAACAATAAACAACCAGGAGCTGCAGCAAGCGGAAGTACATTGCGACTGATCCCGCTCGCCGATGACGTCAATTGCTGACGTCGTGTCACGTTGCCAAAGTGGGCGGAGTCACGACAACGGGCTATGCCTTCCCCTCCCTGTGGAGGAGAAGTGTGGCGAGGACGCGCGAAAATTTGAAACCAGCTGAAACGGATGTTCTAACCCCTGTAACTTCCTTATTATAGCACGTATTCGCAAAATTATTGCGGCAGCATGTTCACATAGCAAAAGTGCGCATATTTCCCTTCATTACAATTTTTGGACCTCGTGGTTGTTTACTGGCCCTTTAAAGCATTGTCACTTGTGGGGGAATTGAGGTTGCACACACCATGTCTGTGCTCTACGACGATGCAGCTATTTTCCTGACAGAAAATCAAAGAGCCAAACAGCGGTAACTCGTACTTCATGCAGATGCGGGTTCCCGTTCGGAGCGCAGTGCACGCACAATAAGCAGTCAGAGCAAAGGCTTCTCTGTTGCCTAGGCAATCGTTCCCTCTCCTCACACCACACACATCGCACTACTGCCCCCCACAACCTTTCCTTCCCCTGTTTCCCGTTCGTTCGCTCCGCGTCCACTCCTCCTTCACCTCTCTCCCCGGCCAGTCCACTTCCATTGAGAACACGCTCACTTCCTCGCATCTCTAAGGATTTTCCGGCAGCCGCATTGTAACCACATTATAACTTTCATCTTAGGGGACTATGCAATAAGCGGTATGCATACAGATGAAAATTTATGGGTGGGTAAATGGGAGTTGGAAAAACTGCATTATAACCGGTCCTGCACTGTACCCAGTTACGTTATAAATGGTCTGAACCCATATGCGGAGAGTACGGGGGGGAGGGGGGGGAGCTGGAGGGCTCGGTCCCCCCCCCCCGAACTGCTTGATGGGGAGCACAGACCCTGCTGGCGCCGGCCCTGGATATTTTTTAAGAAATTGGCTTAGGCCCTCGTTTTCTGACGATGGACTGCTGGCCGTAGCTGTCCAGCAGCTATTTCAAAGAGGGCTGTTTATGCCCGCTTCTTCTTCATTTCAAGATTTTAAAATTCGATCATGGGCCAGGGACAAGTCAAATATTCAGCGTAAAATGTCCCTCAAACGAATTTGTACGTGCAGAATATGCAGGGCCGTAACTAAGGGGGGGTTGATGGGGTTCTGACACGCCCTGAAATTTTTGCATGTTTTAACCTTTCGGGTCACACTAAAATACTTGCACGCCTTCACAGCGACCATCAGTTGCCAAAGTTAGCCGGTCTACACTAAAACACCCCCCAAAAAAATTTCTGAGTACGAATGTGATAATATGTTGTGTTTATGAACAACTGAAGCGAACGCTTAAGCTATGGCAAGTCTTGAGCCGCGTAGCGACTGGTTTTCAGAACACAAAAATGCAGTCAGTCAGTAAATGCTTTCACGCAGACTTGCTCGCCAAAAAAAAAGGTTAAATTATTGGTAGTCTAAAAATGCCTGCCTATAAAAGTGCCAAGATGGTACGCATTCTTTATTTATCGGCAAAGGGTTTTACTACCAGTTCGGTGACCGAAGAGCAACTCAAATACTCATCCAGAAACAACCTTTGACGGAAAAATTTGTAAGCACACCTTCAAACAAGGTGTTGTGGTAGCAAATGGTATTTGCTACCTTCTGAGAATGATTTTCGGCCATCTTAAATTGAATTCACTGGCATAGTTAAAGCTTCCTGTGCCAGCATTAGCCCACTCTCTCCTGTCTGGTGCATGTTTTAACAAAGTAAGGCATGTTAATAAAAAAAAATGGCGAAGCTTGCACTAAGCCGCGCAAGGCTTGAAACAGTGAAAATGGACGATTCCGAAGACTTACCTGATTGCTTCTAGGTTGTTTCTAGGCCTTAGCTAAGTGATGCAGGTTGTTTGTTGGCTGCTTCTAGGTCGTTGCTAGGCATTAGCTAGGTGATGCTAGGTTGTTTCTGCATTGATTCTCAGTGCAGAGAAGTTCGAGTTAAACCACAGACAGTCACAAACACGGCATGGTTGTCCAAACTGCAGAGACAAACTTGCACTGAAACCAAGCGTTCGCAACTTCCATAGATCTACGGGCCCGTCGTCGTTGGCGTAGGCCTTCTATCGCTTCGGGGTCTTCTCGCAGCCACCATTGCCTTTCCCGTTCCCTAGTATTCCCTCATTGCACGTACTCGATGTCCTTGGCTCGCCACCGTCGCTACGCAGCCATTTGTTGTTGGGCTAACTGTTGCCTTCTTCATTTTTAGTGTACGGTGAGTAGTGAGATTTACCCAATTTCTGTGGCACATACCCCTTTATAATTATGATAGTCTTTTGGTTCGTCGGGCAAGGAACGATTTGCTAAACAGCTTTGCTCTTAAAATTCGGCAGATATCCCATGCATTATGGGAATCGATCTTATGCGATACAGTCAGCGAGTAGCAGCCTATGCGGCCTGATTCGCTTTGAGCCAAGCGTAACATGGTCGATCAATGTCTTCGTGTAGATTGGAAAATAAGTCTTGAGTCTCCCACCAGATATCTTCACAATAATATTGCGGTGTCGGCACCTAAGAGGATATATATATATATATATATATATATATATATATATATATATATATAGACACACACACACAAAGAGAGAGAGTGTAGCCCGGTCATAACGAAGTTGGCGGGAATCTGAAATTAGATCGCTATAACCGCTTTTTTGCTATATCTAGACTCTAAAAAAGATCAAACATTATGCAGACCAAGAAACAAATTTATTTACACTTTCCGAAAAAAGCGATCAAGGGTCCTTTGCACGCGTTTCGCAAGCGCACATTTCAGAACACGGTGCTCAACGTTGTCCAACAGATCGCAACTGCCCTCTTCAGAGCACAAGTACATACGCAGCGTGTCTACAGCTGCGAGAGGTGCTCCGGCGGTCCCAGGCTGAGACGCACCAATGTCGTCCCCTTCGCCATCCGAGGAACTGCTATTTGCAGCCATTCCCCTTTCGGAGACGCTAGCAGCGAGTTCATCGGTGGTGAGCTCCTCCATTGCGACGAGGCCTTGATCCACCAGGGCAAATTCCTGATAATCCAACCCGCTTGGGACAAGGCTTGCATTGCCCGCTGCCTCCTACAGCTGCCCCAAGCTCGTCACTGCCGCGCCACCATCCGCTGCAGCAGCATCAATGTCTGCTTCTGGTGTTATTTCTTCGGCAGCGCTGCTTCCCCGCGAAAAACCTGCTTTCTCGAAGCAGTGAAGAATGGTCTCAGACTTCACGTCCCGCCAGGCTCCGCTTGCGAAAAATACCGCCTTTACTAGCGGCACCTTCAGGTCGACAGCGTTGTCGGCTGTACGGATGTCAATGAGCCGACGCTCAATGACACGGCGGCGACAATGCACTTTGAAGCTTGCTATCACTCCCTGGTCCATCGGCTGCATCTTGGCGGTTGTGTCCGGAGGCAGAAAAAGTATCTTGACAGCTCTCAGATGTGCGTTAACATGGTGTGCGCTGCAAATGTCCAGCAAGAGCAGCACTTTGCGCTTCTTCGTGGACGTTTCCTTATCAAAGTCTGTCAGCCACTTCCGGAATATCTCCCCCGTCATCCACGCCTTTGTGTTGTGTGTGCACGCGACAGGCATTCACAGCACCTTGGCGAAGCCCCGCGGTTTCTTGGGCTTGCCAATGACCAATAGCGGCCGCTTGTCGGAGCCGTCCATGTTCACGCACACGAACACTGTGATGCGATTTTTTTTCCCCCCCCACACACTTGTCAGTCTTCGCCGCGAGAGTTTTTGCAGGCAACAGCTGAAAGAACAGATTCGTTTCATCAGCGTTGTAAATATCTCTTTCGGTGTATGTCTCAAGAATGCGGCTCCTGTGCTTCACGATCCAATGCTGGAGACCGTCCTCGTCAATGGATGTAGCTTCCCCGACAGTGCTCTTGCATGTGATCCCACGGCGGTCTTTAAATCGCTGCAACCATCCGTTGCCTGGGCTGAAGTTCTCGTGGCCGAGAGCAAACCCCAGACGTTTGGCCTGCGCTAGCAGGATCGCCCATTGAGCGGGACGTCCTTAGAACGAGCATCTACAAACCATTTGTAGAGCGCCGCTTCGGCATCTCCGTAAGTGGCAGCGCGGATCCGCTTCCGTTCACCGCTGCCAACGTCGTCGTCCAAGACGGCACCAATTTTACTTGCATTTCTTATGATTGTCACCAAAGTCGACTGTGCTATGCCGTACTTCCGCGCAATGTCGGTCTTCTTAATTTTCTACCGAACTTCATCCAAAATGGCACGTTTAACTTTTAGAGAGAGCACTTTTCGTTTGGTCGTCGATGAGGCGGTCGTTCCGGGTATGGCTTGACTCGACATAAAGACATGTGCATCGGCGTAAAGTTCGCCGATGCACATGGGCAGGCCTAGCTGCAACTGCGGCAAGTCCAAGCGCACTACGATAATCCGCTTTTCACCAGTGAGACAAGTCGAGCGAATGAATGCTTCTGCTGCTCAACCATGGTCAAGTCCAAGTGCGCTGCAATAATCCGCTTTTCACCTGTGAACAGAGACACAGCACAACATGTGCGAACGGCTGCTTCTGCTGCTAAGACTGAACTGACTGAACGCCACGAAAGAAAGAACGGCTTTGTGTGTGACAGGTTTGCGCAGAGCCGCTGGCGGAGCGCCACCGCCGCAGCCAGGCTTAGGCAGGCCTAGAGTTGGTGGTGCCATGCCGTGGAAGAAAAGCAATTTAGGTGCACACCAACTTGCTTCGCTTTTTCACCAAAATGAGGTGCCACAAGCGGAACCGGTCTAAAGCGGCCACAGTTTCTGAAGCTGCCCCCCCGACCTCCTCTCTGAAGAGAGGAGTACGCCATGAAACAAGATAAGACCGCGGCAGTCGGCCCGCCTGGCAGTGGAAGAAAGAATGGGAAGCGTTCGCGAGATGGCTACCGGGTGAATGTGTGGTGCGGTGAAGCAAGCTTTCGCAGGGAGCCAAGTGGGGCTAAGTGGCTGCCGGAAGCCAAGAATTGGCTGTTTTTCGGCCTAGTTGATTCATGCAAAAGCTCAAAAGGTGGTTTGATGGGGGTTTTTTTTTTTGTTCTCGACAAAAAAACCTCGCTATATCCGCTGAGTCGCATTTTTTTTACTTCGTTAAAAGCGGACTTAAAAGGCATTGAAAATGCGGAAATTGGGACGGGAAATCAAGATCACTTCGTTATAACCACTATTTCGCTGTAAGTGGGTTCGTTATAAATTGGCTACACTGTGTGTGTATATATATATATATGGGGAGAGTTAGAAACATGGAAGAGCAAGTCAAGTCCACGCCCCATCCGGAAAAATGAAAACTCCCCACCTGTGGTCTGAACTGTAGCCGCATCTGTAGCCGCGAGCTTCCCAACTATAAGCAACATGCCGAACCATCAATAATGGAGATCACCCGCACATATTTTCGTTAGACCAATTATAACGAGGAAAAGCCCGCCGGTGGAATGAGGGGGAGTGGATTCTGCGGCAATATGAAAAAGATGCATAGATTTTTTTGCCCCACGAAGAACATTTTGAGCCCAACGCGCTTCACTGCTGTTTAAGGTGGTGAAATATGAATTTTGCCACAGTTGGCACAAGATACTCTTGAACAAGCGCAGTAAGACGCAGAGGGATAAAATGTAGCAAAATGGCGCAGTTGGACCGCCACTGTACAATTATGCAATCTCAGAAAGGTCGTCCTGCAAGGCCATATGAACGACTTTTGTGTTTTCAGCCTTTCTGGCTAGAATGATAGACCATGCCACCCATCCTCATTCTCGGCCTGTCCACTGCAGGACGAAGGCCTCTCGCAATGACCTCCAGTTTACCCTGTCTTGTGCGCATTGCGCATCACTCGTCCTGTCCACTTATTCCATTACTCATTTGTGCATTTTGCTCAGCGCATCTACATTACAAGACAGAGCTGATTCCGTCTCATCCCTATGAACTCTTTCATTTTGACACTCATTTAACTCTCTGCCTTCCTCGACCACGTTTCCCAGCCCTTGGTGACCATTCTGTTGCTTGTACTGTCCACCAGTTGGACTGACGTTTGACAGAATATGGTGCACACCATATTCTGTCAAACATAGCTTAATAAAATATTTGTGGCGCAACTGAAACAAGCAAGGAAAAAAAGAGAAGACAGGATGGGGCCCATCCTGTCTTCTCTTTTTTTCGTTGCTTGTATCCATTGCGCCACAAATATTTTATTAAGCTATGCACCAACTCGCCCAACATCACACTCTGTCAAACATGTTTGCAAGTTCAGTTGCGCACATATCCTTTCTTTTCACTGCCTGAAGGACGTTATCTCTAGTTTTTTGTGACGTGAACTGCACCACAATGTGTTGCGCATCCTTATCCTTCGTGGGAACTCGGTGAATTACGTAGCACCATCTCCACCAATAGCAGTAGTCGTTTTCGAGCACTTGCACAGAGCTTGACCCACAGTGCTTTTAAGTGCTGCACTCAAAGTTGAGCTTGTGCAGAGCTGGTCAGGCACACTTGTGCTCTATAAGCACAGTCAGAGCTACGATACACCCTCTGGCTTCGACGGCAACCTCTGTGATTCATGCAGAAATCACGGAAGAGAGTGTGTTTCTGTGGTCATGACGCACGAAAATATTGACAGATTTAATTCTGCAATTTCTAGATACCTAAATGACTTCACTGCAATTATGCTGTGTTACCCCCCTTCAAATGGGCACTGAGTGCCCAGCTGAGGATGTCTGCTGTTGCATAAAACTGAATATGTTTTACCCGGCTAGGGTTGTCACATGTCCAGTTTTCGACCGGCCCAGCCAGTTCTTCAGACAGCAGGCCGGTTGCTGGTCTGCACCCAAGACCAACCCCTATTAACTGGGTTTTTTTGTCATAATATCGCAGTTCTTTATTTTCTGTGGTGTTTTATAAGTGTCAGTTTAACAACTACGATGGTAAACATTTATCGTCAATCACCAAAACTTTTATGCTATTAGTCAACCACTTTTTATGATCCCTTCTAGTGTACCGATAATTGGAATAGATCATCTTATTGCATGCTTATATATATATATATATATATATATATATATATATATATATATATATATATATATATATATATATATATATATATATATATATACACACAAATGTCCTATGCTCTTGCGGCATGTGCACTGTATACATTTTAAATTCCAATTTTGTTTTCCTGTGTGTGCGGATAGTTCTACCGTGGCAAGCTCTAGTTTAGTACCAAACATTTGTCTCCATTTCTTTTGTGGCTTTCCGCATCATCAAGCCAGTCAAGATGGCCGGAAGAGTTTAGCATAAAGAAATAATGTGTGCTGTGAGGAAATCTTTAGTGTTAGTTCTTGGATATGTTGCTTGCTTGTGGGTTTTTTGTTTGTTTGTTTTTCTAAACTTGCTTCAGGTTGAGTAAAGTTTTTTTTTTTATCATCTGTCATATTTAGTAAGTAGTTGAATAAGAGCATGGCAGAGCATTTGTATGCTAAAACAGTTAAGGAACTTTGTCGTGACAGCGCCCACACATAGCACTGCGTGTGGTTGCATGTGTGCCTTTACTGTCCTTGTCTTTCGTGCTGTTCCCCCTACGATATGTTCAACCAACTAGCCAACAAGTTCACCCTGCAAGACAAAACATGGCGACGCAGCAAGGCCTGCTGGGCCATAGTTTACCGAGGTTCGGAGCAACATACCGTTTTGACCGCGGCGCCATAAAGACGACCCACACACAAACCACGATGAACCTCCGACCTTCTCAAGCTGCAGCGTCGTATGTTAAAACCCCCATGGAGAAATATGAGAGGTCATTCAACGGCAGAGCTATGCCGCGCTGAAAACTACAGAGAACGCATTGACTACTTGCATGCGTTTCAACTAACCTCCGAGAGGTGGCGCTGTATGTTCGGGCCTAGAGTGACTGAAACTCTAGGGATGTTCGCGCACGTCGCGTGCAACTGCGAGTACTTCTGTGCTTTCTGTTGGAGCACATGTGCTGATTTTGCATGGTTTCTTGCGGCACGAATAGTAGCTTTGTGAACCTGTGATGGGCAAAAGATGTTTTGTACTGCACTGCAAGACCGCATACAAGTCGTGTCAGGAGAAGTACTCATTATTTTATGCCCCGAAAGACAACGAAAGACGGGGTACACGACGCGATAATAGACGCAAAGACGATTTGATTGCTATACAAAATTACAAAACGAGCATTCACTACATTTGCTCACATGTATCACCCTGAACCAAAGTGGCTCAGACGAGCACACCGTCTGTCGGAAACTGCTAGGAGCTTGAGTGGGCGCCGTTCAAACACCTCTTATATTGCTCCACATGGGTTAGAACGCGGTGAGCTTTCATACTTTGAGCACTACTGTGAGAAATTGCTGCATTATTTTATTACTTCCAAACTTTCGTATAAATCTATTACTTTAGAGCAAGTGGAGGTTAACGATACGTTTATGATTTCAAATGTCTTAATGTGACACCACCTACTTAGTGCCTATGGCAGCCGGCGGTGCCGCATTGTTGTTTTAGGAGCGCAAGAATGCTAGGATTTCAAACGGGCGCTATTAAATATAGACTGCACCGAAATATTTAGGGATCGACATACCCAATGCTGATTGAAGCAGTAAAAATTACAACCGGGCAGCTTCATTTTCTTTTCGCGACCCCTTTAACGAGAACGTTAAGGGTTTCAGAATGGCCGAATGTTGGCACATCGCTAGCGCCTCTCTAACAAGTGCGGTTTTTGGTGTGGGTCGCGAAAGAAGAAGAAGACGTTGATGACAGACTCTCCCACGCTGTTTGCCTGTGTGGTGTAGAGTCGCCTGTGCGACATGCAAGTTATTGAGTTTAAGAAAATTATTCTACATCTTTCTACTACGTCTCGTGTCTTCAATGACGCCGAAGACAACATTTGTTTGTGTCTGTAATTTCACCAGCCTGATGAATTCAGATGCAAAGAGCTTTTTATGGAGGAAGTATGCACGGTTCCTCTTCAGTGCAGCACATTCAGAGCAATAACCAAAACCTCACTTACTTTCAGTACAAGCGCCATTCTGGTGACGTGTATTTTTATGCCAGCCTGGTTGGTTAGCTCAGTGTTAAGTTTTTGTGGGCATATACTACATTAAGTTTATTTTGCTCAAGGAAAGCAACAGTTACATTAAATGGCACTGCACGCCGAAGACTTAATATGGCCTCTACTGTTCAACATTACCTCCATCTCTTGTCAACCTCCCCCTCTGATGGGTCGGGCTGTTTTTTTTTTTCCTCGGGGAAAGGTGGAAAATGAAGACTCGGCCTGGCAAGGCTCTGCTGGTATTGCTTCTGGCCTAACCAGAATACCTTCAAGCCAAGCCGAGACTGTGGCCAAGACAAACAAGCCCTAATTTATCGGCACAAGTAACGTCATGCTTGGGAATGAAGATATCCTGTGTGATCTGTAGAAGCAATGATTATGCACTGTCCTTCTTTTTACACTTCTGCGTAGCCATTTACTGTGGTTGCAGCTGAAAAAGCGACTTTAAAAGCTTTAATCAAAGGTAAAGATTTTTTTCTGTGATGGTTGTACAGGCTGCCATCAGACAGTTTCCATGACACGACCAGGTTTTTGAAAAATTACGGGACTATGCCCCGAGTTTTGCATGTCCAAATTGCCCAACTATTCCAGGTTTTCCAGGTTGGTAGGCACCGTGCTTTTGTTCCTGTTGTCGCTCCAGCTATGGATTCAGAAAAGTCGACATAGTTCTGCGTAGCCTGAATGAAGAGCCGATGAATGAACAGCCACGTGGAATGCCAACAATGGCGCAGACTCCACATTACGTCCACCTGCTGCAGAACTAAGTTGTGCAGTGACTATGGCCTCATGCAATGCGTGAGCAAAGAGGAGCAAAGATTGCTTGCGTCTGGCAAAAAGATGAGACAGACAAGGCCTTTGCTGCATCTCCAATAAAGATTTGCTTTCCTGAATATCTCACATTTCGACTTGCTCACAATTGTAGCATAATTTAAGCTCGGCGCCTTCGTTGAGCTTTTATCGAATTACCACTTATACCGAACTTTTAGGCTGTCCCATTCACTTTGTTATAACGAGGGTTCACTGCAAATGGGGGTGGCTGCTAGGATTGCAAGAGCTATGAAAATGCAAGAAACAAGAAGAATGCACCAATTAGAGAAGTGGCAAAAGGCGGGCTAGTTGGTACATAAGTTAAAACTTGAAAAAAAAAATCAGCGCAAAGACAGGACGAAGGAAAGTTACACGAGGCTGCCTGGTCCACGTCGGCACCAATTACATATTACCGTATCCCTTATTGCCCATCTACTGGCTATAAAACTACCATATAAAGCTTGCATCACATTCTATTTGCACATATTCCATGGCCACCCTACTTGAATACACACATGCCAGCTGTGGCCCAATAAATGCTGTCCACAATTAATTCTCTATAAAACGTTTCAGGCCAACATATAAGCTTCAGACGCATGAAGCCAGTAGGACAATGGGCTATGTTGCTGAGGCATGGATTTTATTTTGACACCTACTGTAATGACATATGCAATGTGTGTATCTGCTGCTACAACTATCAGCCCTCTGGTACGCCTGCGGCCAGGCAGCCAGGGGTGTAATAATGCGCACACAAGAACGGGACGAACACTACGCATGGTTTATTCCGTGTAAGCCTATTCAAAGCTGCCATCAAAAAGCTTGGCCGTGATGACGTCAGCCTGACGTATCAGCAAATTCCAGTCTCGTCTTTCGTTACCACTTTGCAGCATGGGATTACCAAAAAATGTTGTCACTCTTACACGTACAATATTTATTATGTCCAGGTTTTATATATCCAAGCTCACGTCTAGCTGCCTTTTAAAGCAATATTACTGGCTACACTTTCGCAAAACCCCTGCTGTTATTTAGAGCCAAGACAATTCTTGTTCTGCTCTGCCAATGGTGGTTGGTGGCAAAGTTGGCTCTTACCATGCCCAATCTATCATGGCTCTCATCTACGCAAGTGCTGGCACCGTGAATGCTGGCACAGCTGTGAGGGCATATATGCGTGTACACATTAAGGAGGCTGCAGCTTCTGAGGTTGATGCCTCGTTGTCTTGCGATTCAAAAGGTGGCCCCAGTCAAGAGATAGGAGCTTGAAATGAAGTTGTGTAACTCTACGGCAATGTAGCACAGCCACCACTGCTGAACATACCTTGGTTGCCCAAATACATCTGCATTGCCACTAGCCAAAGCCACACCTGGGGAAGCACAACTCACGTGATGTCCCTGCGCACAGCGAGCAGCTTCTTCTCGGTGACCTTCCTACGTTCTTCGGCCTCTTTCTGTTGGACAATGCGATCCATCTCTTCCAGGACACCTCGCTCCAAATCGGCCCCACTGAACACCGATATGCCGAGGCCCTGGAGCTCGGCTGCCTGGTCCACGTCGGCCCCAGATGGACCGGCCACTGCACCGCCATGCCTGCCAGCATTTGACGATTCGGTGCCAGTCAGACCGTCACCTCCACCAGAATCCATGCTGCATAGAAAGTGCACAAACACATTACATAGACAAAACCAGAGAATGGTATAAAATGTAGCTACAAAAATGCGCAACTTAAAGATGTATATTGAAAAATGTACTGATCATTACGATACTCCATAATGCAAAATTGAAGTGTGAAATCTAAGTGCAAATTATACTGAGGCAATGAATTTGAGACATAAAATAAACGCAGGGCACAACAAGAGAGACAAGTGCTCGTCCCGTGAGTTCTTGCACTCTACTCTGCTTTTACTTTTAGGGACACTAAGGTGAAGCACTCAATCGGTGTAGATTGATACTCTGAGAACTCTAATGTCACTAATTGCACTGAGATACGTTCATTAACAAAGGGGAAAATCAAGGTCAAAGTATCCTTTTTAACTTGCACACCGAAATCAACACACATGATGTTGTGGACTTTAAAGCATATCTTTCATATTTTGGCAACATTGGCTCAACGAAATTTCCCTAAACTTGGTATGTTAAGGGCTTGGCCCCCTCAGAGGGCAATGTACTTTATTTTTACTGATAAAGAACTACGTAGGACTTAGTAGGTGCCATCAAAATATATGACGTCACGATGTGTGGCACGGAAATGTCAAGGTGGCATTGCCACTCGCATTTTCTTTTTCCTCGCTTACCAGGCGTGTTCTCGTGGCAAGTGCGATAATTTCAGAACACAATGACTTACCAGTTGGAGGAAAATCATCCCGCTCTTTCACGTCCCTTTAAGACCATGCACAAAATTCGCCCAACAAAGCATTCTACTTGACAGACGTACTTGTATGCACAGGAAACTCTTCCCATTGTATTGCAGGGATGAGAGCTCCTCCGCATGTGCGCCGTCTAGCTTGTGCTTCAGCAATGCTCACCTCTGACGTCAGTGCTGCTGAGCCTCTGCTTACTAATAAAAAATTTGCTTATTAATTAAATTAACAAGCACGGTGTCACATGGAACTCTGCTACCATAAACAGATGAACTCTATGACCAAGGACACTGTGGCGACACAGTGCGCACAAACCGGCACAGCCTCCGCCTCGTCACTCGCTAGCCCTGCGTGACACGGCTGCATGCTACACCACGTCTCCGATAAGAGACAGCGCCACCACAGCGTCACCGGAGGCTTACGTCATCGACGGTGGCTTTAAAACCAAGCTGCCAAGCTCGGAAGTAATCGTTCCTTCGCTACCCGACTGAGCGCAGCGTCGGTATGCTCGCTCCGCTGCTGCTACTTCACTAATAAACAGCTGTTACGTTTTATGTTGGGATGCGTCCTTCCATCGACACGGCATCCCACAACACTCACAATGTTATCATGACTGAGAGGGGATCAAGCATCATAATGACTGGTCTTTTGTAAACAAAAGAAAAATGCAGGCTCCGCATGCCCTTCACAGGTGAAAGACAATCATACTGGTTGGTTTCTGGCTGGAACTGTAAGTACTTTTCCTCAGCTAATGTAAATACTACACTTATTAATAGTTAATTATTACAACCTACTACATTACATTTGGCTCAGAAGCAATGTCAGAACCCTCAACAAAATTTACTAGGACATTCCAAGTTTCCAACCTAGAACCAGCGACACAAGCACGTGTCTGTACGGGGAAGTCTGAAACACTTGGGAAGTGCATGACATCACGAAAATGAGGAGGTGCTGTTGGATTTGTGCCACTCCTCTCTGTGGGAGGGACGGCTGTGGGCGGAGCGGCCATTTTAAATGCGAAGCATTTCTTAGTGAACTTCCGCGACTTTGAGCTGATCTATCTATCTATCTAGCCGCCTACGACTTTGTGCTCTCCTGGCCGTTTCGTTAATGAGATGTACACCAAAATTGGTATGACATAACATGACCATATTACAAACATAAATGGCAGATCATAACATGAAAATCATGACATGCACGTCATGAACAGCATGATTTACATGCCACGGTCTTAGGGTTCTTGCCTCCGTTTCGTTAATTTGATATATACCAAAATTGGTGTCGCATGACAAGAGTGTGTGACGAACATAAGTGACAGGTCCTAAAGTGCTAATCATGACACGCATGTCATGTACAGCATGATTTACATTACATAGTCTAGGGGCGTTCGCGGCCTGTTTAAATGAATGGACACATACCGAAACTGGTATGACGACACATTTCTGTATGACAAACATAACTTATACATGGTAACATGAAAATCGTGAAATGCAAGTCCTGTACGACATGATTTACATGCCACGCTCATGGTGCCCTTGCGGCCATTTCGCTCGCTTGATATATACCAAAACTGGTATTGCGTGATGAGACTGTGTGATGGACGTAAAGAAGAGGTGGTAGCGTGAAAATCGTGACATGCAAGTCATGTACGACATGATTTACATGCCACGCTCATGGTGAGCTCGTGGCCATTTCGCTAGCTTGATATACACCAAAATTCGTATAGCGCGACGTGACAGTATGACGAACGTAAATGACAGATCCTAACATGCAAATCTGACATGCATGTCATGTACGGTATGATTTCGATGACACTGTCATGGTGCGCTTCCGGCCGTTTCGTTAACTGGATATATACCAAAATTGGTATGGCGTGAAAGAAGTGCATGATGAACATAAATGACAGGTCATGCATTCTATATTCCAGAATATACGTTTCATTAGCATGGTATATACCGGATTGTACATACATGCACGCATGTCAAACATGCGATATATAGTGAACTAGATGCCACGGTATGAATGAGTTTACCTGCCTCAAACAACAACACGAGGCGATGTTGCAGCTCTTTGCCAGCTGCTTCGCATTACATCGATTCCCACAGTGTGTGGGATCTGCCGTATTTTGTTGCTCGGGTTGTAAGCGACCATAGGGTGCATAGGACTTTGCCGCACGTGTGTGGCACAACAAGCATGCCTTCTTCTGGGAATACAGTTAGCTGTGAGTGACACCCTTTCACTTCATCTGTCTTTTCACTGGTGCTGTGCATCATTTCCATTTAATGAAGCATGACCCAAGTAGCCCAACAAGACCTGAACTGCAACAAAATGGTAAGGTGGGCCAGATGGTTTAACTTCACAGTGGAAATTTCTGCACACACTGAATGAGGACTGGCACAAAAAAATCCTGTGGATCCCACACATTGTTGGAATCAATTGCATGGGACGCAGGCCGTGAGTAGCAGCCTATGCTGTATTTTTTGCTTTGAGCCAAGCATTACAAGGTGGATCAACGTCTCTGTGTATATTGAGCAAGTGTGCGCATATTGTGGGCTTACCAGGGACATCGAGCACACTCGCGTGTAAAGGGTGGTTCATGGTATTGCGCATTCGAGCAGAGACGTCAGTTTTATCACCACGAAGGGAAAGCCACTACGGTACAATGATGTGCATTTCATAAGCATACACATGCAATGCTCAACTACCGCTAAGTACCACAAAAGCACCCATTTCGCTTTCACTGAAAATTGCGTTAATCTAGGTACGACCGCTTGCACAGTCGAAGTAGTAAAAACCAAGCTGGCAGCCAATAAAAAGCTTCGAGGCAGCGCTACGGTGGTTACAAAATCAAAGAAAGCACTTTATATTGAAATTGTATATCATGGAGTACATTAACGCCCACTCACTGTCACAGCCCAGTGAATGACTTCTCTGAGCCGCTGCAAAATGGGACCTCAATGCATTCATCGCTGATACCCGTGCAACTTGAACAGACCGAGGGCTCTCCACTATCTGTAAGTTGGTTAACCCTTTTTGGAGCAGTGGGACTTTTTTTTTCGCCATGTTCTCATTTTTTAGGTCAAAACCTCTGAATTGATTGCTTTCAGACATTTAGTGCGACCGCATGGACGTTCTAGAAAGCGGTTCTGGTAGTTGTTCTTATGGTATTTGCAGGCTACCAGCACATACCTGTGTTCCAAATGAACCATTGCGCTTGCACGCTCTGTATCCTTTTTTCATCAGATTTTGGCACGCTCTCCAACCGATTCAGCATCAGCGGTAAGCTTGAAAAGTTTATTTCATACTCACGAGTTCCTAAATGTGCTATTATAGTGGTTTTATTCGTTCCTACCCATGCAGTTTCCTCGAAAGTTTGTGCAATGCAAAGCTGACAACCTTTCAGTGATATATCTCCGAAAGCGTAGCCAGTCTAACACTGTGTGCAGCTGATTGCAGTATCCAGTTTTCATTCTGTTTCACACAGGGAAGTCTCTTCCAGTGGAGGAAGCAGTTTAGCTTCCTCCATGGACAAAAATTAGACTGTTGCAGGCATGTCCAGTACCCACATCTGCTGCTTGAGTGCCATTAGCAAGAGGATGTACAATGGATATGTAGTTAATTTTTTTTTTTTTCTGATGGAGAGTAGGTGTTTGTAGGCTCTGTCCTTTGTGGTTTGTAAGGCAGCAGCAAGTTCACACAAAAAAACAAAAGTACCTTTTTTTTTCTGGAATGAATGTCTTTCAGTGGTCAGTGGGACACACACGTGCCACTTTTTTCTCGAAAACCCTTAACAATAGAGAGCTCAAATATTGTACATATTATAAGAAGCTGATAGAAACGACAATGCCATGCAGAATGTCTCAGTCCAATTCCAGCTTGGACTGTGATTTTTATTCTTTGCTTCCATCAGGATATTTCTCCCATTGACAACGATGCCAGCGCCGGCAAAGCATTTCCTGCAACACACGCTCCTTCAAGCGGTCGCATTAAGGTTTCCAAAGTATGGGTTAATATAGGGTGCGATTCACCTGTGGCGCATACCTGCATACACTGGCTGCAGTACGCGGGCATGTGCTACACGTGACAGGCGGAAAGGATTTCATGAAGTACTCTACATGGTAGTCCCGTTATTCATATCAAGACCTGTGAATCATGTTCCTCATAGACTCACGTCCTCCTATGCCAATTTTGGGACAGCAAAAGCTCGTTACTTTGGCCCCCATTAATTCTGAAGATTGGATAATTCGGACATGTTCTCTGGTACCAGCAAGCATATGTACTCTTTAATGGCATCAAACTCTCGTTAACTCAATCATATTTGGCCACAACCTGGTTAACTTGGACGATTCTTGGAGTGTGCCTAGCATGAAGCGCCTCAAATGTGCGACACAAAGGAGTGAGAACAGCGTTCACGAACAACCGAAACGGCCATGGTCATTCATAAAGGTGTGGTTGCGATCCACAATCTTACCACAATTGTGTTGTTAGTGACCAAAGCCTCAGTGGCTGCGGCACAGATGTTTCATTTTCAATTTTGCTCGGTGCATGCAAACTGCGTGGGCGCTATCTATGATTGAATCAACGGCGGCCGGGGTCAAAGCTGCAACAGCGGTAGTTTCATTTTTGCCACGAGCCTTCATAACTACGTAGTCGCTGTCCATGATTCTGCATTAGCCAGCCAGGCTTATTCAGCAGCAGATACAGTGCTAAGCAGTGTCATTTCGATTCTGGACGTAGGCCGTGCGCGTGCCGTCAGAACTGGGTGGACGCCATGATCGTGTGCACAGCGACCACGGTTTTGTCCACAGCATATGTGGCACTCAGTTGGTTCGTTTTGACTTCGGGCAATGCATGCACAATTTCGCAAAACTCGAACATGGTAGAAGCTGTTGAAGATGATGAGCTTCAGCTGTGGTTCTCATGATGGCATAAAACTCACTTGCACTATTGTGATGGATGAACGATCAGCTGCCAGCCATTTTCCCTGTGAAAAAGTTATCGTCACATATTTCTGGTGGTGGCAGTACGTAATAAGGCATGGTTCAGAGCAAGTTTCTGCTTAAGACATGGGGATCTTGAGCGGCAGTCACACTGTGAATGAAGTCGTGCACGACAAAAATTGCGGACTTTACACTGCTTTTATACAAGATAAGTAACAGATTTACGTATTCACCAAGAAAATGAAAACAGATTGATGTAATAAGCACTCGTTTATTGTTTTGTTGATAAATTCGATAATTCAACATTCAGTTAATTCAGACACTTTTTCCGGTCTATGAAATCCGAATTAACGAGCGTTTACTGTATACACCAAGGCAATGATACTACCACGGGAGCACCAAGACACGGGCAGATGGATGGACGGCCTGATCGATAGAGAGACAGACAGACAGATAGAAATGGTCAAAGTGCCTTTAATTCCCTATGAAATGCTCCGCATTTAAAAGGGGCACGTAGACCAGCGCAGTAGACTGGACGTGTAAACTATGCTGGTCTACGTGTCCCTTTCTGTGTTACCTTCATTAGGTGATGGGAAAACTTCAATGAAGATACAAAATGATAGAAAGCAAATGCTGCCAAAGGTGGAGCCCTTCGTCCAGAGTTCTACAGGGGTGGGCCACTTGCTGGACTTGATCTAGGAGAGCTATTAGTCCCAAGAAGGAGCACTAGCGGCATGGCGGTCGCGGCGATGTGACTAACGGCAAGGACTTGCTTGCTCCGTGGCCGAGGATCGCCTTTTCTGCGCCCGCTGTGTACCCACTTTTTCGCGATACAGTGGTTATCACTGCTTATTCTTGCAATGCAAATCTCCCAAGGTCAAAAGTGGATGTTTTCCCTACCAGCGAAAGTTAAGTAAACTGCAGAAAGTTTTGGTAATATAGCTTATAGTAGGCGAACTCCCGTCCAAACGGACTGTGAAAATGGCGATTCAGGACAGCAAGACATTCGTTGTTTTCACCGTTTTCACCGCATACTCCAAGACGTCGGTGTTCAAAAAATTTACACGCTAGTGCTTCTAACTTCGCTACAAGTTGGCGTAGACTCCACGGCTAGAACATGGGTCCCAAAGAAATACAAATGAAATTAGCACGTTTTCAATTCACTGACTGACTACATTGCAGTTTATCATACAAGTTATGTCTGCCTCTGCAGATTATCTCGGTGATCTGAAAAAGTTGCGCTTTCTGCTACAGGAGACTTTAGATGAATCTGTCTATCATGAAGAATCATTTAATATATCCGGAACATTAAACAAAATAATACTGCCCCAGACAAAAGGTTTCAGAAATGCTGAGATGTTAGTATACTTGGATTATGTAAAGATTTTCTCTCAACAGTCGTCAGGGATTATGTGGTCGTATACCCTGATTTGCATGAACTGCTGGCCCTATCAACCACCGGGTCACAAGCGGTAATGTTAAATTCACATGCAAGCAATCGTCTGTAAAACAAATGCCTGAAAGTCAGAATGAGCGTTCTGAACTGTTTCGATGGCGCTCCCAGCAACATGGCCCACAAAGTAAGTAAATGTCCTTCGCTTCAATGAGTGAATGACTGGTCTTCGCAAGTCATGTCCACATACAGGTTTATGATGCTCAGATGTAATCAAATGCAAGAAAAATTAATTTATGAGCAGGCTATCTAAACTGGTACTTACGAATGCAACAGCACTGTTGCTACGATGTACATGAACATGCATGAGTGCTGACATACTGTTGCTACAGCAATAAGAAGTTTCCACAGTTAACCTCAACTTGATGCGACTTTAGTGCAAAGTTCAGAGACGAGGGATGGAAAATTGCGAAACACACACAACTTCATTATACTTGTCGTACACTTGTGTGTGTCGCAATTTTTCGCCCTTGTCTCTGAAGTTTGCGCTGAAGTTGCATCAATGGATCACCAACTAGCCCAAACGTGCACATTAACCTCAACTTGTTTTTGTAGTGAAATGAAGCCCCGAAATTCCTGCAAGGAAAACGTGAAACTAAACAACATAATGAGTGAGCGAGTACACAATAAAAAACACAACTGCGGTGGTATCGTCGGGCAAGCACTTTCGAGATATTTCAGTGAGCCTCAATACAGCATGCATTTTTGTAACTGTGCGCGGGGCTTGGCACACCGGCAAAAACACGGTCCGCAGAGACGTGCATGCGTCCGATGCATATAACACTTGTGGAGGCAAACCATCATATCTCTGAAAGGAATCGCCAGTGAACAGCAGAACCTAGTAATGGAAATATGGTGTATTAGGTGTCAAAACCACGACATGATTACGAGGCACACTGCAGAATATTTCTGACTGCCTGGTATTCCTTAACGTATTGCTGTATCTAAGCGCAGTGATGTCACCCCCATCGGGATGCGGCTGACGTGGCTGAGAATTGAACCCATCCTCGATGTTAGCAGAGTGACACAACAACAAACCTGATCAAAGTGTGCACTCTTGGCGACTGTACTGCAAAAATGTATAGCTTCTCGTCATTTTACTAGGAGCATTATCGATGCTGTTTTCGTCATTCATCTGAAGCTTGAGAGAGGCAAGAAACGCCAGGCCTGCGCGAAAAGCGCAGCACAGTCACAGCGAAAGCTCGAAGAGCGGCATTTCTAGAGCCCTTTATAAACTCTCTTGTGGCTACTAACACAAGTACATTAGCAACGTACCTACTACACGACAAATCATAATTTTTATGAAGTTGGGAAGCACCCATCACGACATTATTCGTTATTCTGCGGAGAAGCGAGGTACCATCTGTAAGGCATTATGTGCATTTTGTTGATGCAACGGTTGATGACGATGAAAAATTATGGCCGAGCCCTTTGTAATGGGTTGGAAGCTTTAAACGACCCACTAGTTATGTAATTCATATTGTGTGACGCCCGGTCGTTATTAACTGTCCCACCACGCTTTATAACATATGTTAATGTGACAAAAAGAGAGAGAGAATTAACTTTATTGAGACCCTGAGGAAATGGATCATGGGAGCCTTACGGGCTTCCTTGGCAACCAATAGAAGTGCACTTGTGAGGAACCCACTACGCTATAAATCATCATAATTTTTGTGAAGTAGGGAAGCAGCCCCCACGCAATTTTTCGTCATTCTGCGGAGAACCGTGGTACTCGTTAAACACCTGTAAGGCATTATGTGCTCTTTGTTGATGCTGTGGCTGATGACGATGAAGAATTATCGCAAGGCCTTTGTAATGGGTTGGAAGCATTCAACAACCCACTCGTCGCGCAATTCGCATTGTGTGACGCCCGGTTACAGATTTCGCGTTTGTGTGATGCCTGGCTGTTATTTTACTCTTCTACCACACTACTTTACATATGTTAATGTGGTTCCTTCGCGACATGAAGCCTGTACAGGGTCCTTCTGCAACGCAGTTTCAAGCACCAGCATGGCTCAGAGGTTGAACACTGGGCTCCTACGCAGAGGGCCCAGGTTCGAACCTCGTACCATCCTGGAAGTTTTTTCTTATTTCCTTTTTTTTTTATTTCATGCGATAGCGGTTACGGACACTGGCGGCGGCAGCGGCGGACAACTACGGCGCCAAAAACGGCCGTTGAAATGATCTCATAACAGCTTTCGCTGTAAAAGTGATTGCAAGCAACAGAACAGCATACGAAGCAAGCGCATGTTACGTAGGTGCACCGCAGCGGGTGCCAAAAAGTCCATGCCATGACGCCATCCAGGCCTCCCGCCAGGTGGCGCCACCCCAACTTCTTGGGGCTGCTATGCCCCTCCAGGACACAGTCTGCGGGTTGTGTCTCCCATGGCAGCGATAAGTAGGAGGTTGGTATGAGTAGTGAGTCTACGGTGCGAGGGCACCTTCCACACTCCCATGCTATAGACCACTTTCTGCAGCTGGTTAACGCAATCAAAATGAGATGGCGCTGCCGGCACCTGGCCTTTCAGTTCCAGAACATGGCCTTTGGCAGCGCGGCTCAATATGTCTCCATCAGCGCCGCGTCACCTGCTTGCCATCACCATAGCATCTTCGTGCATGCGTTAAGCAAGTAAAAGCAAGCAGATGATCGCACCTGTAAAAATTCAACATGGCAGCATCTGCGGACGCAGTTTCCTTCCGCCTCGAATTTATTACGTCGTTGTCGTGCGCTGCGTGGCCCCAAGTTCGAAACCTATGCTTTTATTTGCTTTATATTTGAGTCCTGAAGCTTCAAGAGCAATGTATTGATCGTGATCGGTATTATGCAGTGTTTCCAAGATCTACACTCAAATCCTCGGAGACAACGCGTGGCTAAATAAACAGAGCTGATCTCAATAATAAAAAAATTCACAGCGTATCCACGGGTGAATGATGAAGAGGTTGGGTGAAGCTCCTGAAGCAATCATGGTTCCACCGTGAAATCTTCAGTGGTTTCGCCCAGCAGTAATCAAAGCGATAGCCCAGTACATCATCAAAGACGTGACAAACACTGTACATATTTATAGAAGAAATTTTATTAATCGTAAGTGGTAGCTAGACATGGCTTCCATTCCCCCTTCATTATAACAGCTTTATGGTCGGTGAAGTGATGGATCAGTGATGGGTCGTAGTGGGATGTTTGCAAAGACGAAGTAGCGGGCAGTTTGCAAAGGATCGGTGATGGGTCGTAGTATACTGCCGGTTACGCCTTACGCCGGACGCATGACAAGGTTAGACTAAGAGGAGCTTCGCCCCTAAAAGACAAAACATACCTGACAATTTGTCCTCAGCGTAAAAATACACAAATCGATAACTGATTTCATTATTTCTTTACTGATGTCAGAATAGTGGGCAAGGAGCAAGCGTAGGTTTGGATCGAAGAGAGTGGTTACGTCAGCATGAGTGCTGACATACTGGCCTGCAACCCCAGCCACTGACGATTGTTAATACAACTAAAGGCATACGCCATAAATGCGAAGTAGAATAAACATATCCCATATCGCTGTGGCATAGTACGTAGCAAACAAATGCAAATGTCTCAACGTTATCAACTTTCAGGCAATTACGTGTAGAACTGCAATAAGGTGGTGTGCTGGGCCAGTTGGTGCAACATATTGTAGATTGTATTGTCACGTGGTCGTGACGTCGACGAAGACAGCAGTCGGCGTTTGCAGAATGAAACTGTTTATTTGGCCGAACTTGTGGCCGGAAAATGAGAACTAGAACTGTACAATACACGCTGTACAATACACGCTGTACAATGATAGCGGCGAACAGGGCGTCATCCGTCGATCAACTGACAAGCAGTCAAGCGCGTCGGCTTTTATACAGGCGCTATCGAACTTTCCAGTGATATCGCTGGTGGCGGCGTTATCTCTCGACAAAGCTGGAACATTCTCGTGCGGCGCGCAATCTTAACAGATTGTTCCAAAACAATCGCGAAGCTTCCTACACATCACGGCGAGGCCTGCGCAGCGCGTTGCCCACAGTCTTTGTGGGTGAAGCTTACACTCATGAAATACAACACTCGCGGCAATGGCCCCCTCTGAAAAAGCATCGTCCCGATGCTTAAAAACAGAACATGAATACATGCAATACTAAAGAAAACTAATAAAGAAAGCAAACATTAGAGTCCTCAGGTGCGCTAACGAGCATAGTACGGTTTAAGGCGCACCACATGCACGACCTCGGGTCGAGCTCGGCGCCTCTGGGAGTTCGTGATGCCGTCGGGGACAACCTCGTAGTCGAGTGCGCCGAGACGTCGAAGTACCCTGTACGGTCCGAAGTATCGTCGAAGAAGCTTCTCGCTCAGTCCGCGTCGTCGTATTGGCGTCCAGACCCAGACACGGTCGCCGGGCTGGTACTCGACGAAGCGTCGTCGAAGATTGTAGCGACGGCTGTCGGTGTGCTGCTGGGTCTTGATGCGCAGGCGGGCCAGCTGTCGAGCTTCTTCGGCACGTTGTAAGTAAGCGGCGGCGTCGACATTTTCTTCGTCGGTGACGTTGGGTAACATGGCGTCGAGCGTCGTCGCCGGGCTCCTTCCGTAGACCAACTTGTACGGCGTCATCTGCGTCGTTTCTTGGACGGCCGTGTTGTAAGCGAAGGTCACGTACGGAAGGACGGCGTCCCACGTCTTGTGCTCAACGTCGACGTACATGGCGAGCATGTCGGCGATGGTCTTATTTAGACGCTCGGTGAGGCCATTGGTCTGCGGGTGGTAGGCGGTGGTGCGGCGGTGGCTCGTCTCGCTGTACTTCAAGATCGCCTGAGTTAGGTCCGCAGTAAAGGCGGTACCTCTGTCTGTGATAAGGACCTCTGGGGTGCCATGACGCAAGACGATGTTCTCCACGAAGAACTTGGCTACCTCGGAGGCACTGCCTTTGGGCAAGGCCTTTGTCTCGGCGTAGCGGGTGAGGTAGTCAGTCGCTACGACAATCCACTTGTTGCCGGAAGTCGACGTCGGGAACGGCCCCAGTAGGTCCATCCCAATTTGCTGGAAGGGCCGGTGCGGTGGTTCAATTGGCTGCAGAAGTCCCGCTGGCTTAGTCGGCGGTGTCTTCCGTCGCTGGCAATCTCGGCAAGTCTTGACGTAGTGCGCGACGTCGGCAGAAAGGCGTGGCCAGTAGTATTTTTCCTGTATTCTGGCGAGCGTGCGGGAAACACCGAGGTGTCCAGCCGTCGGGTCGTCGTGTAGGGCCTGGAGGACTTCTGGTCGCAGTGATGAGGGCACGACAAGAAGGTAGTCCGTTCGCAGTGGCGAGAAATTCTTTTTCAGGAGAACGCCGTTCCGTAAGAAAAACGACGGCAGTCCTCGCTTGAATATCCTCGGAACAACGGCGGTCTTGCACTCGAGGTACTCAATAAGGCCCCCTAGTTCCGCGTCGGCCCGTTGCCTTTCGGCGAAGTCGTCGGCACTTATACTTCCGAGGAAGCAGTCATCGTCGTCGTCTTGCGGCGGCACGTCGACGGGGGCACGAGACAGGCAGTCGGCGTCAGAGTGTTTTCGTCCGGACTTGTACACGACGGTAATGTCGAATTCTTGAAGCCTCAGACTCCATCGTGCGAGACGACCTGAAGGGTCCTTCAAGTTAGCTAGCCAACATAAGGCGTGATGGTCACTGACAACTTTGAAGGGCCTGCCATAGAGGTAGGGGCGAAACTTTGATGTAGCCCAGAGGATGGCAAGGCATTCCTTTTCTGTTGTGGAATAGTTTGCTTCTGCCTTGGATAGTGACCGGCTAGCATAACTGATAACCCTTTCAAGCCCGTCAGTCTTTTGTGCAAGGACGGCACCGAGTCCTACGCTGCTTGTGTCGGTGTGTATTTCCGTATCGGCGCAATCGTCGAAATGCGCAAGTATGGGTGGCGTCTGCAGGCGTCGTTTAAGTTCTTGAAAGGCTTGCACTTGCGCCGTTTCCCACCTGAATTCCACGTTATTCTTCGTGAGAAGCGTCAGTGGTTCGGCGATACGTGAAAAGTTTTTGACAAAGCGTCTGTAATAGGCGCATAAGCCGAGAAATCGGCGCACGGCCTTCTTGTCGGTGGGTGGCGCGAAGTCGGCGATGGCAGCTGTTTTCCGCGGATCTGGGCGCACTCCAGACTTGCTGATCACATGACCCAGAAACAAGAGCTCTTCGTACGCGAATCGGCACTTTTCTAGCTTCAGGGTCAGTCCAGAGGCCTTGATTGCTTGAAGTACTGCCTCAAGCCGCCGGAGATGCTCGTCGAAGGTCGAGGAAAACACGACGACGTCGTCCAAATACACAAGGCACGTCTGCCACTTCAATCCGGCCAGTACGGTGTCCATGACACGCTGGAACGTCGCAGGTGCCGAGCAAAGACCGAAAGGCATGACCTTGAACTCAAACAGGCCGTCGGGTGTTATAAAGGCAGTCTTTTCTCGGTCTCTCTCGTCGACTTCGATTTGCCAGTAGCCGGTCTTGAGGTCCATCGACGAAAAGTACGTCGCGTTGTGAAGTCGATCCAGGGTGTCGTCTATTCGTGGGAGGGGGTACACGTCCTTCTTCGTGATTTTGTTCAGGCGCCGATAATCAACGCAGAAGCGCAGTGTCCCGTCCTTCTTCTTCACTAACACCACGGGTGACGCCCACGGACTCTTGGACGGCTGGATGATGTTGTCGCGTAGCATCTCGTCGACTTGTTTCTTTATCGCCTCGCGCTCTCGAGTCGAAACTCTGTAGGGGCTCTGACGGAGGGTCCTCGCACTTTCCTCCGTTATAATTCGGTGTTTCGCCACCGGACTTTGTCGAATTCGTGATGACGACGAGAAGCAGTCCTTGTATTGCAGAAGCAGGGTTTTCAGCTGCTCTTGCTTGACCTTCGGGAGGCTCCGGTTGACGTTGAAATCTGGTTCGGGACCTCGATTCGTTGAAGCAGGTTCGGCAGCATCGAAGAGGGCGAAAGCATTGCTGGCGGCCACACATTCGTCGATGTAGGCGACTGTCGTACCAATGTTGAGGTGCCTATATTCGTGGCTGAAATTTGTCAGCACTACCTTTGCTTTACCGTCACGCAGTTCGGCTATACCTCTTGCGACGCAAATTTGACGATTCAAGAGTAGTTGCTGATCGGCCTCGAGGACGCCTTCAATGTTCGCAGGTTTTTCGGTGCCAACGGAAATAATGACGCTGGAGCGCGGCGGGACGGTCACCTGCTCTTCTATCACGTTCAATGCATGCTTCCCTGGCGTCGCGTGGGGCGGGAGCGCTTTGTCTGAGGTTAGCGTTATCGACTCAGACCTCAGGTCGATGACGGCGCCGTGGTCACTTAGGAAGTCCATTCCAAGTATCACATCCCTAGAGCAATTTTGTAGGATTACAAAGCTCGCAGGATAAGTCCGGTTATTGATGGTGACTCTCGCCGTGCAGACACCAATCGGCGTTATCAGGTGGCCTCCAGCTGTCCGGATTTTGGGTCCACTCCAAGCGGTCTTTACTTTCTTCAGCTTGGTGGCGAACGGTCCACTGAAGACAGAATAGTCGGCTCCGGTGTCGACGAGAGCTGTGACGCTGTGGCCGTCGATAAGAACGTCGAGGTCGCTAGTTCGTCGTCTCGCGTTGCAGTTAGGTCGTGGCGTGGGGTCACGGCTGCGTCGGGGTGTTCCGCTGCTTCCATTTTGCGTCGTCGGGTCTTCTTCAGTCCGCGAGATTTCGTCGTCAGGGGTCTGTCTGGTTCGCGTCGTGTTCTGAAGGTTTCGTCGCGGCGTCGTCGTCGGCGGCGGAGGATCTTCGGTAGTTCGTCGTACAGCAACCGCACCTCCATCGGTTGCTGCCCTTAGTTTTCCGGATACGGGCTAGGCGACCGGCCCCGGTTTGGGCCAGTGTACGGCCGGCGGTGCGGTGACATGTAGCGGCCGGGCGACGGCGAGCGGGAAGGTCGTCGTTCTTGCCACTGTGTTCCGGTGAGGTAGTCGTTGATGTCGCGCGGCCGTTCGCCTGGCTGCGGGCGCGGCGCGTTGATAGCGAATCCGCGTAGTCCCATCTGTCGGTACTGGCAGCGGCGGTACGTGTGGCCGGCCTCTCCGCAGTGGTAGCAGAGCGGGCGGTTGTCGGGGGCACGCCAGACATCGGTCTTCCTCGGGGTGTTGCGCTGGCCGACAGGTGGTCGGGAGGACGTCGGTGGCGGCGGCGGCGTCTGGCGACGGTACTGCGGCGGTGTGGCGTCTTGGCGGGGGCATGGAGGAGGAGCATGACGGCGGGCTGCAGCAGCATAGCTAATAGCTTGCGGCTGCGGCTCTGCTAGCTGAGGCGCGCCGAGTGAATACTGGATCTCCTGGCGCACGACGTCGGCGATGGACTCTACTTGAGGTTGCGACGGAGGTAGAACTTTTCGCAACTCCTCTTGCACGATTGCTCGAATCGTCTCACGCAGGTCGGCGGGTCCTAGGGCTTGAACGTCGGCGTAGCTTGTAGCCAAGAAGCTGCGGTTGTATTGCCGCGTTCGCATCTCAAGCGTTTTCTCGATCATGGAAGCCTCAGATGCAAATTCAGCGACCGTCTTCGGCGGGTTCCTTATCAATCCAGCGAAGAGTTCCTGTTTGACACCCCGCATGAGGAACCTCACTTTCTTCTCTTCGGGCATACTTGGGTCGGCGTGTCGAAACAGGCGATTCATCTCTTCCGTGTAGATGGCAATATTTTCGTTGGGTAGCTGCACACGGGTCTCCAGCATAGCCGCGGCCCGTTCCTTGCGGACCACGCTCGTGAATGTGCTTAGGAACGTCGTCCGAAAGAGATCCCATGTTTGTAGGGCGGATTCTCGGTTCTCGAACCACGTCCTCGCGGCGTCTTCTAGGTAGAAGTATACGTGGCGCAGCTTGTCCTCGCAGTTCCAATTATTAAATGTTGAGACCCTTTCGAAGGTCTCGAGCCAAGTCTCGGGGTCTTCACCTGGCGAACCACGGAACGTCGGCGGCTCCCTGGGTGGCTGCATCACGATCGCCGTAGGGGGCACTGCGTCAGTCATCGTCTCAGCGGTCGATGTGACGGTCTTCGGCTGCCTGGCGTTTTCGGGAAGGAGCCCGTACTCTGGTTGTAGTCCCTTCTGCCGGCGGCTGGTTCGAGGATCCGGTTTGTCCTTAGAGTCGTCTTCTTCGCAGCTTGGGCTTGGGTCAGCGCTCCGCGGTGGCGTCCGGATCATGAAGCAGCACCTCCACCAGATGTCACGTGGTCGTGACGTCGACGAAGACAGCAGTCGGCGTTTGCAGAATGAAACTGTTTATTTGGCCGAACTTGTGGCCGGAAAATGAGAACTAGAACTACAGCAATACACGCTGTACAATGATAGCGGCGAACAGGGCGTCGTCCGTCGATCAACTGACAAGCAGTCAAGCGCGTCGGCTTTTATACAGGCGCTATCGAACTTTCCAGCGATATCGCTGGTGGCGGCGTTATCTCTCGACAAAGCTGGAACATTCTCGTGCGGCGCGCACTCTTAACAGATTGTTCCAAAACAATCGCGAAGCTTCCTACACATCACGGCGAGGCCTGCGCAGCGCGTTGCCCACAGTCTTTGTGGGTGAAGCTTACACTCATGAAATACAACACTCGCGGCAGTATTTACCTTGTTTTTTAATCGAGTTGACCATGTTTGCTGGGAATTTTCGCCAAGGTCCAAGAAAGGTCTATTACCATATGATTCATCACACAGTAAGCTCGTAAGAAGAGCTATTGCTATTTCCTGCCTTAGTTCATCATTGAAAAAATCGTGTGTGCATAACACAGAGCATAGCTTCCGCAAGCATGTGACTCGCCTGCTCAGCTCGGGTTACCCCGACAGTCTGCTAGTTGCGGTGGGTGACACGTTCTTAAAGAAGTTAAAGTGGACAGGTGCTGCCAACACCCAGGAAAAAAGGAAAACAGAAAAAATTGCTGTCATGCCGTATGTGCATTCTGTGTCGCACAATCTGAAGATTGGTCGCAAGCACGGGGTTGACGTCGTGCTCACAGCCCCCTGCAAACTGGCCAAGCTGTGCTCCATGGTTAAAAATCATGGGAAGGGAAAGATGAACAAGAAAGGTTGCACAAAAAAAACACACCATGCAATTTGTCCCCTGTACCAAGGAGGTCGTGCACAGAATTCCATTTAGCTGCGGAAAAGTATACATCGGCCAGACGGGCCGATATCTAAATGACAGACTCAGAGAACATGCTTCGTCTTTGAAGGTTCTCGCAGGTGCCACGCACTTGTCTCTTCATTGCAAAGATTGCAGGTGTAATCCGCTGTTCGCAAGCACTAATGTTCTTTGCAAATCAAAACACAGACTGGCCAGGGAGATCACGGAAGCTGGACAGATTAAAGTAAACTCAACCACGTGCATCAGTGTCGCCTCGATAGCGTTGAACGATAGGGAAATGGGCTATCTAAATAGTTAAAGCGCGGAACATATCTGTTCGGATAAGTAACCTTCATGTTGGCTTTGTCTTTCTAGTGATAAGGTGGTTGCACATGTGCGATTCTGTGCTCTCGTGTGAGAAAGAATTTCCAATAAACTGCAGTTGTAAGTTGAGCGTCTGTCCTGTCAAGTTCTTCGTTTCTGTTCCTGCTGTTTTCCGCTCGTACAATCCATAACATGTAGAACTGTTTTGCTGTGCAAGCATGTGACTTGCTTACACTCTGCTGCAACCAGCTTTTGTGGTACGGCCACGGCTGCTTTGCTAGCCGGAGGCCAGTTACGACCACGTGATTAAACATGGCTGCGCCCAAGCGCTGCTGCGGAAAATCGTCTATACGTAACTTGCAACTACATCACACTGCAAAACTCTGGGATATCACCTTAAAAAGCACACCATCACCGAGCACATTGCAGTAGATGACACAAATACCAGCGTCACACTTTGCACTGCTGATTGTGATTAAACCTGACGCTGATCAAATTACTCAGAAGCGATTGGCTCCCTTCTGCAGCTTGCGTAGAGAAGCCAATCATGGTGAAGAAATCTGATCTAGATCAGGCCCAATCGCAATTAAAAGTGACTGTTCAACACCAGTGTAAGTCAAGCTGTGCGGCTTTTGCATTTCCCGTCAATGCAATATGTCGCAATGGCGATTTGTGCGATATTTGGCTGCTGCACAAGAAGTGTAAATCGAATGAAAAAGGACTAGACGAGAAGATGCACTTTTTGGCGAAGGTAATCAGAAACCAGTCACCGCACAAAAGCTATCGTTCGAGAAGCGGAGAATCACATTGCTTGTGCACATAAACAGGAAGGACCTCAAGAGACAGAGCAACGTTCGTGTATGCAGGTGTCACTTCATAACAGGCATGTGTCCAACTGTCTCCACCTTTTCGCTCTGTGTATCGCCACGAAGTTGATATATGTTCATTGCACAATGCGCAAGGTATATTTTTGTCAAAAGGTGATGCACCGAATTGAAGACAGCGAATGTGCCTTGCACTTCAGGGAGACCCGCTAAGCTCTTCAACGAAACGTGCCCTGACTGGGCGCCAAACATGTTGAGCCATGGTTGTATGCAGCAGTCGGTGACGAACTCCGTGCGGTTCCAGCGCTGTAAAATGTGGGTGGCATGCGCCGCTATGGGTGACTCATGTGAAGTTGTTCCACCCAGTAAGTGCAACACCATGGAATCGTACACTGCCCACACGGAGGATCCGAGTTCCCCAGTCAACCCTGCTTCGCTCCAGGCTGCAGTTTTGCTGAGCCCAACAGATGTTTGTTATGCCCCAGACTCATAGTACAACCATTTGCCATTTTTACATGGAATTTACTTTTTTTTTGCGATAGCTTTAGCACATACGGCCACACAGACGGACGTGACCGCTGCAGACCAGAAGGTGCTGCAGGAGGATAATCAGCATCTTATATTGGAGCTCTGGACATTAGGGATTCAGAAGAGTGTGCTGGAAATTATTGAGTTGTCACTGCATCAAGACCCAGAGAAAGTCTCCTTTTATGCTGGGCTTTGAATATTCTCTTTGCAATCTATTGGCTGGTAGAGGTGTCTGTTACAGGGGCACTGACATGAAATTTCAAGCTCGAGATGTGCCCTTCATTCAAATGCTCAGTGTAAGGACCGAGTGGTAGTTCGTCACGTTTGCGAGTGCGTGGCTCAACGGAACAGGCAACAAGAGAATACGCATGAATGAGTTTCAATAAACATTTATGGGGACAAGGGATTCTAGGGACGATCACGGAGAACAAGCACAGAGATAAACACACATCAATTAATGTGAAAGTCCTACCCGCGGAATGTCCGATCAAGGTTACAAAAAAAACATCTCACGACTTGTAGATGCCGTCTTGCGGAGGGTCAGTCCACGTGCGGTGACGAGTCTCGTCGAAGGCGAGCCCAAGCACATAGGTGACACGTCGCAAGACAAGGCCTCCGGAAGGCCTCCCGTTTGATCACGGCCTTGCACCGTCCCAGGTGGCGACGGTGTTCAGGAACTCGTGACGCCTGCCCGCCGACACAGCAGGAGCCGCGCCTGGTACTGGTGCCTGGGGAGCCGAGGCACCAGGCAGGTACCTCGGCTCCCCAGGTCTCACCAAGAACAGGCCGGAGGAGCTCCCCGGACAGCGCCCTGGTCCGGCACGTCCTCGCTGGAGCCACCGCCAACGCCCGAAACACCAGGCAAGCACCAGTCCTCGCTGAGCACGGCCACGACGAACTTCTCGGACAGCGCCCTGGTCCGGCGTGTCCTTCGGCTAGCTTCACTCAGTCCTCTGCGCGTTCCACACGCGCCTCTCTTCTTTCTCGTCTTCTTTTCTTGTCCCGCCGCCGCGCGTGCCACCTGCCCTTGGCTCGCCTTCATGTCGCCGTCGTCTTCATTCTCACAAGTCCGAACAAACATTTCAAAATTCCACCAAAAATTCACAAACACATAAATTCCTTCCACAAATTCCCTCCATTCACTACAATTATCTCCCCACTCAAGAAAGTTGTTCGGTACAACAACTTGTCCACATTCATGAAGTTCAACAACACACAAGGACACAATTTACATAATGTTGCACCTATTTTGCGATAGTTCTGAGCAAACATGACACATCTTTGTTTGAAAGGACACTATCGGTGATGGGGTTGTATTTCCCTTTCCTCGTATCGTTTGAGGAGGTTAACGTGGAACAAGCTCGTTCGCGAACCCAGGTCAACTAGATAATCACAGTCGCTGCGTTTTTCGACGACTGTGAAGGGACCTTTCCATGTGAGGATAAGTTCATTCCTGTCCGATGGAAGCAGCAGCAGCACTTTCTCGCCTGCAGACAGCTGTCGAAGTCTTGTCTTCCTGTCGTAGTATTTCTGCTGTGACGCTTTCGCCTTCTGGAGCTCTTCATGAGCTATCTTGCAGGTGTTATGTAACCTCTCTTGGAGCTCGAGGACATATCCATACGCGGTCTTGATCTCAGAATCGGCATTGTCGCCTGCCCACAATTCCTTGAGGATGGACATTGGGCCACGCACGAATCTTCCGTACAGGAGGTCAAATGGCGAAAAGCCAAGGCTCGCTTGTGGGACCTCACGATGCGCAAACAGTAGTGGAGTCAAATACCTGTCCCATTGTTTAGGGCCCTCCTGACACATTCGCTGAATCATCTGCTTGAGTGTCCCATTGAATTTTTCGACAAGCCCATTCGCCATGGGATGGTACAGCGTTGTGGGCAGTTGTCGAAATTACAGTAATCGTCCCAGTTCGTGCATCAGGTTACTCACTATTTCTCGTGGGACTCCAAAGCGAGCGAACATTTCTAGTAACGATTCCGCAACTCGCTCCGTTTCAATACTCGGCAAGGCTACCGCATCTGGGTAGCGCGTAGCAAAGTCTATCATGGTTAAGACGTATCTATTTCCTTTTTCCGAAGTTGGGGACAGAGGACCGATAATATCAATCGCGACTCGGTGGAATGGAGTCTCGATTATGGGCATATTCCCCAAAGGCACACGACCCACGAGGTGCTTTGGTACTGTTCTCTGACATATGTCACACGATTTTACAAAGCGTGTGACATCCGCTTGTACTCCAGGCCAATAAAACTCTTCAAGGACACGGTCTACTGTCCTCTTTTGCCCCTGATGTCCAGCGAGCATTCCCTCGTGTGCCATCTTCATTACTGTGGCGCGTAGCTTCTTCGGAACCACCAGTTGTTCGAAGTGTCGCTCTTCCGCAGTCTGGTAATGCCGGAAAAGTATGACATGGACCCGCACAAATTTGGTAGTAGCTCGTTTCTTGGACGTTATCGTTTGGTCCAATGCTTGGAAACAAGCCTCCAGTGTCTGATCAGTACTCTGCAATTGCCGAAGTTCTTCCCGGCTGACGTTTAAGGGGTCAACTTGCGGTGCAGGTAATTTTTGCAGCTTTCCTGTCTTTCCTGCAGCGGCCGTCACTTCCTCACTCCGTACTTTAGGCTCTGTCTCTGTATCCTTGGCTTCCTCTTTCGATGAATTGGCTTGCTTGGAATCATGATCCCCCATTGGGACAGCACCTTCGATGTTGCCAAAAATGACCTCGTACAGAGGGTTCTCCATGCAAACGGCGACCGCAACACCTTTGAAGAACGGGGAATCAATAAATACTTCAGCCTCCGGCAAACTCTTTTCAGACCGGTCGAGTAGGCGTATAACGCGGGTATTACCAGTCAGCTTGGAGTCAGGAACGAGGGACCGTTTCACTACAACTGTGTTGCAGCCGGTGTCTCGCAAGACAGTCACCAAGGTTCCCTCAAGACGACCAATTACCGTCGGCATCTTTTCCAGCGCTCCACAGCACGTCGTACCGCTTTGAGCAGCGTCAAGCACGTCGTCACTGTTGCGTGCACCTTGTTGCGGAGGCTTCAGTTTTTCTGGGTCACTCTGCACCTCATGTCTTAGAAGTGTGCATGAAGCTTCACCATGTCTGCCAGAGCCGGTGGGACACATATCGGCGCTGTGACCTGTCTTCTTGCATTTCCAGCATGGTGGCTTCGGTGCCCTCGTTCTGGTCCAGCAGTCAAAAGCTTTATGTCCCGGCTTGCTGCAGAGGAAGCACAGAGGTTTTTCCTTGCTTGCTGTTGTCGCAGCTCCTTTATACTGGCCAGGCAGCTTTCCCTTCTCTTCTCTGGTTTCCTTGCCTTCAGCAAGGTTATGGATGCCTTGAGCTTCCAAGTACTGGTCGGCTGTCGTGGCCAGTGTGTCTAGGTCATCACATCCTCTTTCCTTCAGAAAGATCGCCAGTTTTTCTTCACAGTGTCGTAAAAACTGCTCAGACACGATTTTGTCTCGCAGCGCTTCATAGGTCTTTGCTGTCTTGGCTAACTGTTGCCAGTGGTCAAAGTATCCTAGAAGACGACCAGCAAACTGCCGTGTGGTCTCCGCATTTTCAGGCTTCGCATCCCGGAACTTTACACGTTATCCTTCTTCCGTGTAGCAGAACCGCTGCAGCAAAGTCTGCTTGAGCTTGGCGTAATCGGTAGCGTCTTCCGCGGACATCCGACCTACTGCCGTTAACGCTTCGCCCGTCAAACACAGACTCAAAGACAAGGCCCACTTGTCTTGTGGCCAACCTTGACTAGTCGCCACTCTCTCAAACCTCTGTATATAAGCATCAAGTTCATCCCTCTTCTCGTTATAGGGAGGAATCATCTTATGGGGGCTGCGAAAACCCTGACCACCACCTGTCTCGCTACCTACAGTTCTCGGACTCGACCGCTCTGCCTCTAACACACGCCTTCGTTCTTCAAGGAGCGCCCGTTCCGCCGCCATACGCGCCAACTCTCGCGCGTGTTCCTCCTGCGCCGCTACCCTCGCTTCTTCGCGCTCCTTAGCTCGCTGATCCCTCATGTCCTTCTGCTCTGCGCTAACCCATGCCTGCAAGGCCTCTCCAGTGAGTCCCATCTCCTTCCCTAACTCAACGAGCGTTCTCTTTTCGTCCATTGCCGCCCACCACACACAAGCAACGAGAGGCTCTAAGGTGTACGGAAGAGCTTGGTCCTGTCTCGCAGACGCCAGAAAATTGTAAGGACCGAGTGGTAGTTCGTCACGTTTGCGAGTGCGTGGCTCAACGGAACAGGCGACAAGAGAATACGCATGAATGAGTTTCAATAAACATTTATGGGGACAAGGGATTCTAGGGACGATGACGGAGAACAAGCACAGAGATAAACACACATAAATTAATATGAAAGTCCTAACCGCGGAATGTCCGATCAAGGTTACAAAAGAAACATCTCACCACTTGTAGATGTCGTTGTCTTGCGGAGGGTCAGTCCACGTGCGGCGACGAGTCTCGTCGAAGGCGAGCCCAAGCACGCAGGTGACACGTCCCGTGTGCCTTACAGCAGGAGGACAAGGCCTCCCGTTTGATCACAGCCTTGCGCCGTCTCAGGTGGCGACGGTGTTCAGGAACTCGTGACGCCTGCCCGCCGACACAGCAGGAGCTGCGCCTGGTACTGGTAGCACTAGGCAGGTACCTCGGCTCCCCAGGTCTCACCAAGAACAGGCCGGAGGAGCTCCCCGGACAGCGCCCGGGTCCGGCACGTCCTCGCTGGAGCCACCGCCAATGCCCGAAACACCAGGAAAGCACCAGTCCTCGCTGAGCACGGCCACGACGAACTTCTCGGACAGCGCCCTGGTCCGGCGTGTCCTTCGGCTAGCTTCGCTCAGTCCTCTGCGCGTTCCACATGCACCTCTCTTCTTTCTCGTCTTCTTTTCTTGTCCCGCCGCCGCGCGTGCCACCTGCCCTTGGCTCGCCTTCATGTCGCCGTCGTCTTCATTCTCACAAGTCCGAACAAACATTTCAAAATTCCACCAAAAATTCCCAAACACATAAATTCCTTCCACAAATTCCCTCCATTCACTACACTCAGTATGCATAGGTCTTCTTGGCCAAATTCTAATGGCATCCGTCACCTGGAAGTTATATAATTTCAAGGGCAAACAGCATACGAAAGCTCAACGGGGCGCTCAGCACCCTGTGACATCAACATTACTGCAACGTGTTCAGTGTAGCGCATACCATGCTGAGTGCAATAGATTAGTAGCAAAGATGTCGAAGATCTGAGTGTTTTGATCGTAGCGCCAACTGGAAACACTCTCACTCCCAGTGACTCTCCCCACTCCTCATGCCTGATCCACCTGATCTTCGTCACGCGCCGCTTCAAGTGGTTTGTCATGTGCTCGTCAGCCAGCATGTTGGGGAACCATTGTGCACTGCAGTCGTGTTCTTCAAAGCATGGAAAAAGCATAAAGAGTGCGTCGTTTCATTACACGTATGGTACACGCTAACACGACCACCAGCTATCAAAGTGTATACAGAAGTATCATTGCCAACAAGGAACACACAGATAGCATTAGTATAGACGAATTCCACCGGACATACGTCACGAAAATGCGGTGGCGCTGTCGTCAGGCGTTTAGTTTCGCGCGGTAGGCAAAAGCCGCCATGCCTACCGCAGTTGCTGCTGTGTTTTCACTGGTGCGTGCGCTGTTTGTCGTCGTTCAAAGAAGAAAAAACGGTGTAGCCACGAGCAGTGCCACAGCTATTGCGCAGGAAGGCACGATAAGGATGGAATAAGCTTTTTTTTTTAATTAGCTGTTTACGAAGACCGTCGCAAGAAATTAGCGGCAGCTGTAAAACGCGAAAACTTGTCTCCGACGCCGGCTCATCGGTTATGTTTTCGGGCGGCTTACCCAGCAGAAGGGATTAGCTTAGTGAAGCGTTTGTCATTGTAATGTGCAGCACCGCATTTCTTGGCATAAGCCTTGTGTGGAGGCACAGCGAGCACATTTACCTCAAAGCACGTTAACGTTGTGGATAGCATTGTCATATGCGGAGAATTCTTCACGGTTGCCATTGTTGATATCTTTTTCCATTGTTGATATGTCTTAAACGCGCCAAAAGGATTTTGTTGTACTCACGTGAACTAAAGTGTGGCTCGGTCATGGCGCATGTCTTTCTGCTTGGGCACGGTTCATTAACGCAGCCGCGACTTCGACTATGCTTTTCCAAATCTTATGCAGCTGCGATGAGACACCTGACAAAAGTGTATCATGCAAGGCTGTTCTGGCAGCGGTGCGCTTCACGATATGTCCATGTCTGTCAGAATTCACAGAAACACAACACTCAGGAAACTTGCCGAATCTGTTAACGGGCTGTACACATTGCGCGGTCTCGACTTGAGCGTACGAATGGAGCCGCGGCTGGCAGACCTGACAGGTACGTAACCACCTTGTCCACATGGTGTAGTTGAAGCATCATCGCAAGCGTGTACGGATGAAAGTGTCGCCGAGATCGCCGTTGCATTAGTTAACAAATAAAACGTACACGTTTGACCTAGACTGTCGCAACGGCGATGATCATTCGCAAATGAGTCATATTCCCGCCGTCAAGATACCTCATGTTTCTATGAGGTTCTCAGAGCAAGAGCAGCACGTCAACATGATGTTTATTTCAGAGTCCCTCTTACAGCCATTGCAACTTCCTCTGTTGCGGCCGCCACTTGTAAGCATGCGGGAGGCACCCCGACGCGCGGTGCTCGGAGGCAGCTTTTGCACCTGCTGCGGCAGTTGTCACGTGATCATAGAGGGCGGTAGCGCGCTCCAAGCTGGACCGGCTGGGGGGAGCCTACGCACCGTGACGTCGCTACAAGGGCGCTAAATATATCACTAAATATATCGACGGCGCCTACCGCTGTTTGCAAACATGGAGTAGGTCTATAGAGTTTTAGTTCGTCCCTAGACTACTTTGCGTTGGCGTAATACTGGATTACTGTAGCCATAAACATGAGGGGCTGGACAGGTGAGGCCATCTGGCTGCATAGAGAAGAACCTGTCAAGCACAAAATGTTTATTGTAGAAACCTAGTTTATTCTACTTCTCTGCCAGTGTACATTTGCGGCCGTGGCGTAGTTCCGAATGTGCTGCCCTGTTAGAACTTTTTTCATCACGGACATTAAGCAAAAACAAAAACACGTATGTGTCTCATTGTGGTTGTCCGAAGCGCCACAACCTGTCGATATCATCATACGGTTACCTGCTATTCCGTAAACCCCCTTGCATATACTGGAATGACGTACACACCAAAATTATCTGAAGCAATATAGAGCATGGTCCAAGCATGCATCCCCATGCACCTTCTCGCTGTTTGGAACGACGTCCATTTCTGAATCACTGCTTCGTAAAGTGTCAAAGCAGAAATGAATCGCGAAGTCGCGAATCCGGCGATCCCCAATTACAGAATGTTGCCCTCATCACTTGTAGACACTGTTGTCGGCGACGTCAGCAATGCTGGTGACAACTAGCAGACGACATGTCAGCTGAACATGACGTCACTTCTTTCTGTTTAATGTGACCAGCTGGGGCGCAGTCAGGAGATGGCCGCGAGGCAGCGCAACAAATTGGCGGGCTTTCCACCCATTTTGAACTGCGCTCGATACTGGTCATATTAATCAATATAACAGATAGCCATCGCTACATTGCATTCTGAGTTGCAAATCGCTACCAGGGGGTCGTTAACTACTCGAAGATTAAAAAATATTGGCTTGGGGCGTAAATTTGATGTTAGTGCTCCTTTAAACATACTCCACAGCGCTGCCTTGGTAAGTTCCAAGAATTCGTGGTGTTCTTGATGAAACTGATGTGGAACTTTCTACTGCAGGACCTTGGATATTGCTTTGGAGTGCCCGAGTCAACAATAAGTAGAGTATTCAACAGGTGGCTACGCACTGATTTTTAGCAGCTGAAGGCAACTACTGAGTTGCCTTCCAGTGATCAAATTTGTCTAGCAATGCTGCAGGCATTCTATGACTCTTTTGGTGGAAAGGTAGCACTGATAATTGACTGCTGTGAAGTCAAGACTGAGCGACCGTCCTCTACACAGCTGAGATGCAAGACAAGGTAACAATATAAGTAAAGCAACACAGCAAAATACCTCATAGGCATCAGTCCCCAGGGGATTATTACGTTCATATCAGAGGGCTGGGGTGCTTAAACATCTGACCAACGACGAGAGCTGAGAACTAAAGAAGCTGTCACATGGTGATGTTTTCGTGCACAGAGGCTTTGGCATTGCTGACAGTTTAGGCCTGCACATTCCTGCTTTTACAAGAGGCAGCTGTCCGCTTTGGAGGCAGATTGCAAATGTCAGCAGCTTTGGTTTGAAACAAATATGTGATAATGAAAGCTGTTCATTTAGTGGCACGTAAAAAAGGTGACAATGTTGCACGGTTGGACGAGATAGCATAAAATCCCAAGAAAGTGCCCCCCCCCCCTTGTGGTGAAAGATAATGCAACGAGATTTGGAGATTGATATTCAAGGTGGTGGCGGAAGAGCCACTCACAATAAAGAATGCAGACCCGTGCTTCTAATGAATATGCATGCATTCACTGTCTTTATTCACTCTCTCCGGGTGAATGAAAACAGTGAAAATGATGGGAGGGAAAGGGGGCTTGAACTGCAATGCAAATTTATTTATTTCATTTATTAATAATGTCAACCACCTGTTGAGGGTACTTACAGGGAGGGTAAAAATTACGTACAGACAAACCAAATGAACCGATGGCAGCGTAATCATTTAAAAACATGTCTAACAATTTTTTTTAATTGACAAACATCATTTGCATTCACCACAAGGCTTGGTAACGCATTCCAATGTTGGAGAAAAATGAATAGCAAAACACATCACTGCGAGGAAAGTACGGTCGTAAAACATAATTGTGGTTAACATGACTACATCGTTTCCCTGGTAGTTTCATGTACTCATCTTTGTAAGTTTCTTGTTATCCATGCCTAAAAATGCAGTCCTGGTGATGCAGTCACAAAAATTAAAGTCGCAGAACACAACAGGTAGCATGCGAAATTGGTATGGCAATGTGGTTAACAATTAACTTAAAGTTAGACAAACGAACTTGATCAAGCACAGCGCTAGTGACCATGTTTGCTTATAATGCTAAGTATTTCGTTAGGAGCCTGTGAGAAAAAGATAGAATGACTGAAGAGCAGCACAAAAAATTGTCGAGTTCTCGGCTGGACTAGAAGCTCGATGGCATAAGAACTAGCTGAAGTCATCTGCAATATCGATTGGCTGATTCAGTTTGGCTCAGTAAAGCTAACTCATATGTGTCCTCGTTTAATAAATAATTAATACTTTTCCATTGTTCTTTGCAGGTACTACCGGCATGCGTTATCCTTGCTTCATAATTCAATTTGGCTGCTTTCAACAATCAATTACGAGTGTTTGAATTGAGAGCGTCGTTCAGCTGGGCGAGTCGGTCGTACATAATTAAACAAGAAGCTGGGCAATAGAAACTGTAGTGTTATCGGTTCACTGGAGACTGGGACGCAGGCATGGCATGAGCGCCTGAGGAGCCCGCAGTAAGGCAACCGGTCGACAGTCTCATCACTGAACCCAAACAACTAACTTTATTCTACCCCGTACATCTAGGAGGGGGCGCCACTCATTAGCACAATAGTAGCGACCTCTACAGAAACATGGACAAGAGGACACTGCTGTTTCTATTGTGCAGCACCTTGTTTAATAATGAGAGCGCTGTTGTCTTTACATACAAGCACGTATGATCAACGTGCTTCTCCTGTATTCCACAACGAAGTTTGGCCGGCCTTAGCCGGGGCGATACGGAAGTGCAGACGACGACAGGAAAGTTCGATGTGGTGACAAAACCATTCCCACCTGAGTATGTTCAATTGTTGATGACAGCCTGAAAGCCCATCCATGCCCAGAACATGAAGAACATCGCCACCGGCAGCGTGAGGGGGACCAGCAGAGAGTAGTAGAGAATGCCCTCCTCCATGCCTTCTGGGGAATGACAACTGCAACTGTTGACTCCGCAACTCCGCCTTGAGCACTACAGGATCACACACCAAACATGCTCGGACAGGGCGAGACCCTCTTCTCTCTCCATGCCTGCCTGAACGCCATGGTGGTCGCGGTCCTCCGTTTACCCCGAGATGCCGCTTGGCGGCTCTGCCTTTTTGGAAATCGTAGAGTCACTGGAAAATTTCACTGAAAATTTTTCTAGTGACTCTAGGAAATCGAAAACCGGGACGCGGTGCGCCCAAGGAGGTAAATTCTGTAGTGGAAGCTCTCCAAACGCCTTGCAAGCAAAAGTAAAGCCAGCTTTTGCCCACCGAATAGCTCGGAAACATGCTGTTTTCTGGTGGTGCCTACTTAGAGATGAAATGGCTTTGATCTGTTATTGTAAATACTACGTTAATTATAAAATGAAAGATTGTTGTTACCGACAAAAGTAACCCGTCTAGAGGAGTGTTGGCGATTGATATCCAATAAAATTTGCAATGACTTTGAGGCGTGTTTTTCAAAAACTAATAAGGACACACTTGGTGCAGTATCTGACTAGTAAAAGTTGCCGTGTTAAAACTCGTCTGGCGTGCTGGGAAAACGCTCGCTTTCCTTCGCCTAACGCCGATGGCTTATCGTGCCCCTACTAAGATGGCGGGCGGAGCCGCCATCTTTTGGTGGGCACACGGCTTCACTCTTGCGCAATAATTTCCACTCCAGCCATTTTTTTTTTTTTTTTGGCTGGCGTTGGTGCGTTCTGGGGTAGAGTGACCTATAGGGGGAGTGTCCAAAGAGCCGCGCGAATACATGGGAGGCGCAAGGGCCTTTTGCGGTGAACTTCCGCGCGGCGGCGCGGAAGTTCAAATCCATTTCATCTCTAAGTAGGCACCACCAGAAAACAGCATGTTTCCGAGCTCTTCGGTGGGCTTCTCCTTCGAGCCTGGTGGCAGGCATGTCACCGCCCCGTTATAAAGGGGACGCTCATAGCATCCATCCATCCATCCGTGTGCTTTTTCCGCGGCGGAAGCCGCGTCAAAGCGGCGAGCGTCTGCTACGCGCGTGATATTTTGGCCGCTATTAGCTAAAATTGTGGAAATTCAACATTTAATACTGCGTCACTGCAACATAATACTGCAGCGACTCATCACACAGAGAACGCGTTTGTGTGTTGTGAAACGGGGTTCTTGCGCAGAGACTAAAAAGCCACCTAAACATCGCCCAATGTTAGCGGTGTAAGCATGTTTTATGTTGGCTACCTTGTGCTGCCGAGCAAAACTAGCGCCTTTTGAAACTTGAAGTACGGTCCCTAGAATATACTGTACTTGAAGTTAGAGGCACTAGTTATGTTTTTCCTTGTTAGTTTTCTCCTTGATGTGGATTGAAGTCCCGTCAAGGAGATGATCGACGTCGATGAAGCAGGAGGCAGGTTGGAGGTAATAAAAGCTTGAAGGTATATTGTAGCGAAATATTTACAGTCATATGTACATCTTGCCAAAGCACACTGATGATAACATAGACATCAACAGCATCTTACTCTTCTACTTAACTTTTCTTAAGTTAGAGCCTAGAACACTGTTACTACATACGAAGAACGAGTCTCA
>NW_023616228.1:0-25549 GCF_013339695.2 Rhipicephalus sanguineus
ACGAGAAATCTCACCAGGCACTACCTTGGAGGTAAACAATGGCTGCTAATGGGAATGAGAGACAGAAGAAGTCGGCTTTTAGCTAACACTTACACTTCTACAGAGACAGAAGAATTCGGCTTTTAGTTAACGCGCACGCTGTGAATTTTTTATTGTTCAACAACGCACAGGAGAAATCTCCCACCGGCACCACCTTGGAGGTCAAAGGGTAAGACTTGTTACTCACTACTACGAGCACGACGAGGGACGAACGGGTGCCGCCTTAAGGAGCTTCGCCCCTAAAAGCACGACCGCTTGTTATCCAGCGGCTGTGACTATGAATGATTATACAATTATAGAATCCGCCTTTTTCACGACGCCCCGGCGCAGCACCCAACCCAAGCGGAAAAGTCGCGAAACGTCTTCTCATCTCGGAGGCTTTGCTTGTGGCAATACCGACTCTCCCGGCCCCTACCGAAAAACTACCAAAACGGCACACGACAGCGCAGGAAAATAAAAGAGACGGATTGGGGACCAACGAGGCAACGGAACCAAACAGATTTGCGAGCAGTCAAGGCGCAGGCGCTGAACCCAAGTCAGTCTTGTGCTCCTGCGCTCGCGTTGTCCCTAAATACAAAAATCGAGAACTAGCGTCGGTTATCGATGCGTCTTGCGTTGCGAGCGAGGCGACTCAGATGCACCGCTGGCCACGACGCCGCGTCGCGCACTATTTAAGTGAGTTTTAGAATAGGGGACCCAAGGCACTGGGTCCCGAAGCAGCGTTTTGTACTGTATGCGCCGTCACTGTATTACAGTTGTTAAAGAGCGCACGAGGCCTCACTGTAGCCTGTTTTCACGACTAGGTGTTATCATCCTTCATTTAGCTGAGAAAAAGAAGTACTACTCATCATATGGTAAACGATAGGCGGCAATAGCCATCATTTATAGCACACTATAGCTTGTGTAATATGGCTGCCAGTAGCGGCACCTGGATAGTCTTACTTTCTTTCTGCGAATACGGCATCGTCACAAACAGTATAGACTAATCTTAATGATACCTGTTTTAAGAACATGTCGGGAAATAACGATGAGAAGCTGCTCCCCCTTCAAGCTATTTTTTTCATTTTCTAGGTTGAAATTATCCGCCGACTGCAACGCCCTCATGCCGCATTGTCGGTTATAGCAATGAATCATGGCTGCTGGGTGTCCCTGCCGAGAGGTTGTGGAAAGAGAAATACTTGAAAAAAAAAAGAGGGAAGCCACAAATTCACGCGGCTGCACCAGCACGCGCCACTCATCGGTCACCGCGTGCTCGTAAAATAGAACCTGTTTTAGGGGCAAAGCACCTTAGGCTCTCGGCGTGTCGGCGGTCCTGTAGTCGACATCGTCGTGTCCATCGTCGGTCCATCGTCGTGTCCTGTCTATTTGCTTGAGCGCAAGGGAGGGCGCCACCGCATCAGCGCTCGCCGTGTGGAGAAAGAGAGCGAAATGCGCGCGTTGACTATGGAAACGCTCTTTATGCGATGAAGGGTGAACTACCAGCTCGCAAGAAACGAGAACGCGCCCTCGCCCGCGAGAGACAAAGCCGACGGAGGCAGCGTCTGCTAGCGAGTTTCTTGAGTGAAAAAAAAAATCGACTGCTTGCGCTTCACAACCGTTCACCGGCAACATCGTATATATAGAGACTGGATCTTGACCTGCAATGTAGTGCCGGTGGGAGATTTCTCTTGTGCCTAGTTGAACAATAAAGATTCGCAGCATGCACGTGAACTAAAAGCGGAGAGCGGGTCTCTGTGTGTACTTTTTATTCTTTCTTTCTTTGCCCACTAGCGGTAATTTTGCTGTGGGAAACAGCAGCGCACACTGCATGCTTTACCCCTCCCCAGGTTTTACTAGCTTATTCTCTAAGAGTATACGACTATAAGTTGTTGTGTCACGTCACTAGCTTGATCTATATGTCTGGGAGGGCTTGCCGCTCTCCCATGTGGTAGAGTACGTACATAGTACTTTAAATCGTGAACCATTTTTTCTAAACACACCTTGTCTACTGTTAGGTCTGGACTGGTGTGCGTGGGACGGCTTATCTCTTTTCAGTAAGTAATTAGGGCTGTGAAACGTGAACCATTTTTTTGTAAACGCACACGCGCGCACAGACACCCATACGGAAATATCGCATGCCAAGGGGGCTTGCGTCCCCTAAGGATGGGTTGCAATACCTTATTCTCTCTAATGCGCGAAGGTGAATCGTCAAACATTTTTTTTTATTGCGATAGCAATAATATGGACAGTCTCGGCTGGTTTTTGTCCGTCCCCGTCGCCGTCATTCACCGTATATGTATAAGTATGTATATATATATATATGAAAGTCCCAAAGAAAAATAATTCAGATAAATGCTTCCAAAGCGCGGAATCGAATCAGGAACCTCTCGCTTCGCAGCTCGTGGCGCTAGCCACTACGCCACGAAACGCCGATCCTCTAGGGAGCTAACGGCGAGCGTTATGTACACACCCTTTACCGCTGGCCGGACTCAGAGACGGCAGGCGCATACAAGCGTTTTTTTTCATTGCAAGCGAGATGGCGCGAGGAGCGCAACAAAGGTAGAGTCACTGGAAAATCAGAGTACCGCAAAGGTAGGCTACACGCGGGCAACATTGGGTGGCGGCGGCCATGTCCCTTCCAGACCGTCCGGCGCGTTGCTAGCGTGTGTTGAGAAGTGACCGATCTTTTAGCCTCAGTGCCGTGTTACGCTCGGCAGAACGGCATTATGTGTGTGTGTTTTTTCAAGAGGATATTAGAAGTGATTTCGAGTCATCGACAGGTATGGATCGACTGCGCGGTCAGCGGTGTAACTAATGAAACGTACGGCGAATGTTGCCATGTGCTCGCGAACTCTCTTCATTGCTTCATCGGTCTCTTTTCGTGTCACGCCCGGGCGTGTTCGCTAGGTCCGGATCTGTAAACATAGTTGCATTAGCGCTGTGACATCGTGCGAGATGCCATTTACTTCGACATTTGGTAAATCTTGACTGTTTGCGCTAGCTTTGCAGTCGGTGTTCAGGTTCACTGTACTCGAGAACGTTATAGAACATCGAGAACATTCAACATTGCATCCTTCGACTGATTGCTGACGCATAGCTTGCTTGCGCACCGTGCTTGCTGTTCAACTGATTGACATGTGTAATAGAAGTTGTGTGTGTACGGTAATTGGAAGTTGTGCGCGACGTGTTGATTCGGAACGCCAGCAGCCGAACGCACGGGTGAATCGGCGTGCGGTAGGTAAGGCGCATCTTATTTTACAATACGTAGAAAATAGGCCATCAAAAATTATTGACATCACTACTAAATTGTTTCATTTCCTATTTCTTGTCTCCTTAATATTCCCAACGTTGCAATGAATTTGCAAATATTTTGCTGTGTACCGACAAACAGTTCTTTTTTTTTTTGGCGTTGCCAGCGCGTAAACAGCTGGGGTTCGGTTTCTGCACTGCTGCACATTTTTTTTCATAATGCACTCTTATTAAAACTTCCTCGGCACGGTGTTTTATGTTCTTTTGATCAGAAATAGCACATCCCGGAATTTTTAAAGCGTATGCTACTGCAACACAGTATGTATATAGGCCTAGGGCTCGCATACAGTCGACTCCCTCAATGCGTGGGATCTGCTTTTTTTTACTTTTTTGCTGTGACCATTTCTCACCAACTATACAGTATTTTAAGGGTACGCTCGGTGCAATGCATCATTAGCAGCATTTTTTTTTCAACAAATGTAAAAATACGCTTGATAACATTGCCTTATCACAGAGTTGTTTATCAACAGAGTTCCACGCTTCTGTTTTTTGCAATGTCAAAGATCATGCCACAATTGCCTTCAAGATATACAGTAAACAGTTATTATTTTAATAAATCTTCAATTTCGCTCTCGTGCGTGACACGCTTATAACTCGGATAGCATGCGTAATTTGTTCAACAGATCGAGATATAAACAGCCGAGCATATAGAAAGGTATGTAGTTTTCAATATCGCTGACCATAGCGAACCGTAAAGGTGAAGTATCCTGTCGCATAAGATCTTTTCCAGCAAAGTTAGTGTAGTTCACTGCAGGAAGCAGTGTTATTCGAGGGGGGCGAATTCGTTCAGGCCAACTATGCAGCCACGTAGAACGGCGCTCTTTGACATTAATTTTTCCCACACGGCAAACGAGATTCCAAGAGTAGCTCACCAGTAACGTTCGATTGATGGTGAGCTACTCTCTTCTGGCATCTGCATGCAGTGGCGTAGCCAGCGGGTGGCACACCGGGCCCGTGCCCCCCCCCCCCCCCCGAAAAAAATGTCTGCTTACGCCCCTGTCTGCATGACGCGTTTAAAAAAGCGACGAAGTACTTCTGGGGACCGTGGTACTGCTAAATGTCCGGCCACGCTCTGCATTGAACGCGCCTGCATCCAAAGCGCTTGGAAGGGATATGGCGGCGAGAGGTCACGTGATGCGAGTAAGCCAGTCGCGTCGGCGGCGGCGCGCGGAAAACAGATGCGATACTCTGAAATTTTTCCAGTGACTCTAAACAAAGGTCTTTCGCTCGCTGCAGCGGCCGCGTTTGCGAAAGGAGCGCGCTGTTCAAACAGAAATAAGTAACAACTGCGACATTTAGTTCGCGCTCGTCGTGTGTGTACCTGTTCGTTCGTTTCGTGCGTCCTGCAATATGTTTTAGCAGTGCGCTTCAAGTATCGAGCTGTGACGCATGATAGTTCGCGCTCGTCCTGTGTGCGTGCTTTTCGTGCGTCCTTTGAACTCGAGCGACGCGCTGGCAGTTTCGAGCTGCTTTCCGTTCTTCGCGTTAGATTCCAATTTGTTGCTATCGCATTCATTGCTTCGCCGTTGCGGCGAAACTGTGACTTTTTGTAAACACACGCACGCGCACATACACCTATGGAGCTTTGGGTGTCGCTCTAAAGGTACATTTTCGTATACCTAAACCCTCTGCACGTACTGCTTGCGTTCGTTTGTTTGCATGATATCTCATGAGAGGGGGGTTTGCGTCCCCTGAGGATATGGGCTTCAATAACTTTTCTCTCTCTTATAAGCGAAGGCGACATGATGTTGGGAGGATTGATTCATGTTCTAATAATATGCGCAAGGCTATGTATACATGATGTGAAACAGCCCGCAATGCGAGTTCTGCTGCTAGCCATGGGCATTATATGTATGGTGCGTGGTGCTGATAGTAACCATGCAGGCGTGTCACATCACTGAGGACGTACGCCTGCAGCTGCGTTACCGGCGTCAGATGTCGACGGTGCACGATAAAGAGCGAGGAAAAAATACAGCCAGCTCCACGCCGTGAAAGCCGTCGGACAGGGACGCTTTAGGCGCTCGAGTGACCTATTACAACTAATATAAGTGTCTAAATAATGTAATTGACAAAAGTACGATATGCTTTCCTGGTATTTCGTACCGAAAGTCATCATCATTTTGTTTATTTATCTGAACAAAAGTGTCATTACCATCATCATGATGATTTCGGTTTGTTTCTTTATTCGCTCCCCCTCTGGTCACGTTATCTGCGTGACGCCTACTACTACTACTACTACTACTACTACTACTACTACTGCTACTACTACGTCGACGACGGCGGCGGCACAGGGTATAATAAGACATCTCACTGTAAAAAGACAAAGACAGAGAGACGGATAGCTTAAAGAATCCTCCGGCAGGACACGCTTTCTGCCCGGCCAAAAAACGACTACCTTGAATAGCTCTGGGGGAAAGCTGTTAAGGCGTTTTTCACGATTCATTTGAAAATGAATCAGGATAATTGCTTTGACTCCGGTAATTCTATGTAATTATTGCCCTTACAGCAATTTTCTGTCTGGAAGTTTTTTTGTGTATTCTCGATAGAGACGTGCAGACTTTTGTAATGTGTTGTTACGAATGCGACCACTTGGCACTTATATTGTTACGGAATGCGCAATCAATAAATCCACGGAATCACTCTCGCCTAGAAGAGTTCAAAATGTGATGCCTCTCACCTTAACAGCATCTAGTACAAGCCCTAAATAAAAAAAGTTTGAGCCCGGCATATTTTTCAGAAACCGCTGAATCAGCCTATCACACATTCATGGTTGTCTTTAAGCAAGTCTATTTTTAACACATTAAGGATAAAGCCACAGCATGAAAAAGCGTGCAACTACGTACAGTGCCGTTCACGAGGCCCATTGCCAGGAATTTCTTTTTCGTGGGGGGCCTACTTGCTGAAAGCCTTGACTATTTCAGAAAAACGCCTATTTTCATGACCTATTTTCGATAAGACAGCATATGTCATCAATATTTCAGGGAGCGGGGAGGGCGGGCCCCCTGGGCCCTCCTGTGGTTACGGCCCTGCCGTCCACTCTTAGGGTGAACACGGCACAGCGTGGCAGAACTCTGCGGAGCGCCACATTATCCGGCGTGGCAGCGCATCAAACTGAAGTGGCGCAGACGCAAAGGAGCGCACTGGTCTTCATGTACTGCAGCGAAGCAAGAGCGATGTAGCAGACGACGCAAAGTACCCTCGTGCACTCCCGTGTGTCCCTTTGTGCATGAGCCTCTACGCTTCGATGCGCGGACGCGCCGGCTGCACTGGCGCTCCGCGGATCGCGAACACGCTCCGCGGATCGCGTTCACGTAAGAGTGGACGCCACTGTACATGAGCGTATTGCTTCACATGCGCGTAATAGGTGCTTGCAAGTGATGCAGTGAGACCTTCTTGCAGGCTAGTTGGTTCATGGCGAACGAGTGGCGTACTGCGCAGTCACGAAGTAGAAAGAGAGGCAGGAAAGAGTGCAGTACGCCGCCCGTTTGCAGTTGCAGGAGGGTCCCTAGGACAACTTAGAAACGATCAACTACTTTGCGGAGTAACAGCACAAGTGCTCAGAAAAGTGAGCGCGCACACGAGCCAATGACGTCACACCCAAAGCAGCTACTGCGGCGGCTCTTGTCGGCAGCGCTAGTCGACGGATGAGAGACGAGCGACGGAGTGTCCACGCCCTGCGTATCGCAACCGGCCGCGCAAGTATACCACTACAGAAGAGGCTTGTGCTGATGCGTGCGCACGAAAACGATACTGAAGGCGAGGGAATTCTGCATTGCGGGCGCTGAGCTTGATAAACATTTAAAGGAGACGAAAAGGCTGCACATGCACCTTTGGAAACGACGCAGAAAGACAAAAGTGTTCCAATGCGGCGTGTAAAACATCGATTTAAGGCCAAACATGTTGTGGTTCACTTGCCTTGCATGAGTGCAGCCACGCTTTCGCCTTCACATGTTCCGGAATGTAACACCCACCGAACTTTTTTTATAGGCGTGATGGCATCTTTTTGGGACGCCGTACCGCGCTGCCATGGTAAGGAACACAGTGCTCTACATCCTCCACATTTCGTTTTCTAAACACAGAGTCAGGGCTGGGCAAAGATACTTTCAAATTGTATCGCGATACGGTACAAGATACTCAGGCAAAAAGTATTGGAGATACAGATACAAGATACATCCGCACTAATTGTATTCGATACGATACTGGCAATTGTATCTTAAGATACTTCGATACATTCTCAAATTTGTTATTATAGATCCATACAATGTAGCAGCAAAGGCCTATACACAAAGATGTCTTCTTGAAAATTTCTGAACTGTGACCTATTTATTTTCACTTGCATGAAATGTCTGCTAATATCTCAAATGTTTTGCCCTTCTTGCTCAAAGTACATTAGTTTGCTTCCAAAACAACTTTTTGGGGCTTGTTTTAGCTTGTTCACAGGACAACTCTTTATACATTTCGCTGACAGCGGTTCTTGCTTGTCATTTTGGTAATTGATGGGAGTCGCTGCTCAACTTGCCGACCAGCTAGCGGGTTGCCATGTAATCACAATAACGTCAATAGGCGCTTTTAGCTGACCGTATTTCGCCTCCCGCTCCGCTCAGCCAGTCGGTGGTGGCGTCACTGCGCATGCGCCAGACGGTCAGGCGCTGAGCGTGTGACCGGACCGTCGAGCGAGGAATCACGTGACACGAGGAGAAACAACCAAAATGGCAGCCTCTTGTGCCGCGAGTCCGCGCTGCTCGGAAAACAGCGGTTATTCGGCCAACACGCAAAACATGACGGCACTTCAGGATTCACGAGGATCTGTGGCTTCTCCGAGAAGTCATCGCGGCCAATCCCTTTGAATATCCGCGCATGTGGGATGAGGTTCTACGAAGCGTCGTTGCAGCGATACATCGAGAGCTGACACTTCGGGCCATGAAGGAGCGTCTCGAGCTACTTCTTTGGGGCTTCCGTCAACAGGACTCCGCATACCTTCGCAAGTAAGCGATTTCATGTACAATAGTAACAATTTAGCTTTTAACCGCAGCCACTCTCCCGCCTATTCAGAAACGCTCTTTAGTTTGACTTGCCACAGGGCAACGCGCTGAACGCTGCCCCACGGCACCGCGTTTGATACGCGTTTGTGCTGCTTGAAAGCGGTGTCTAAGTTCAAGCGCTTCTGAATACGGGGGTAAGCGTCCATACTGCGTGAGCTCATCTGAGCTAACTGATACTTTGCATTGCTAGGTCTGGAACGGAAGAATTTTCAACAACTATAACGCCGGCCTTTCTCTGCTGCACTTGGTGATAGGACTCTGTTATTGCGTTGCATTGCCTTCGTGATTGGTGCACCGATCACAGAGGCAATGCAAATGGACGATGTTATTTGATGAATTCGTAATGTGACGTGATGTAATAGGACAACATAGTGACGCCAGAGAATTTGGCGATGTGTGATGTCATGTTGGTGTTCTATTCTTGCGAAAAACTGCTAACGTTGTGTTGTTCTCATAAATGTTTTTCAGTGTTGTAGTGCTGGCTGCATTCTCATGGCTGTGGGTTATGTGAGCATTACGTTTTGCTTCCCATTTCGTGGTGCCTGTTCGTAGCAGTGTTCAGAGAGTCGAAAGCACTCAATCTAAATTTATGGTTTTTGAAGCGCCGTGCTTTTCTCAATGTTTGTCAAACTCAATATCAGCTTAATGCGTTATGCGCAACCTAAATTTTCACACCAGCTCCACACAGGACGAGAAGTATGTTGTACTGGAAGTGATTTCCTCATTGCGAGATTTCATCGCTTATTTGCAATAGTGTTCCGATGGGTAAGAATTTTTTTTTAATTTCACTGCATTGCCCTCTATTTTGCTGCAGAAAACCAGTCACCGGCATCACTCCTCTTGGAAATGACTGGAGATGAGGAACCTGAGCCACCAGTCCAAGGGAGTGGTGACACTGCAGTGCCGGTGGACAACAGACAAGATGAAACCACTGTGCAAGAGCCAGATGATGTCCAGGCATTTGTGCCGCACCGTCACCGTATCTGTACCCTTGTTCACAATAAAGAAAACAACACCTTTGCATCTCCGGGTTCACTCCCACTTTCAGTGATGTCATTGATCGAAGCAAATTAAGTCCAACTTCTGGAGCAGATAAAACACCGCTTTGGAGCGGAAAATGAGCCTTTTCCAGCATTATTAATCCAATACCTTCGAATGTAAATATTTATTTCTGTAACAGAAGCAGCTGCTCAGTTTTTAACGAAATGGAATACCCTTCTACCTGGATGCATGTGCACTTCAGGCAGAGAATGACGGGCCTGCTGTATCTCAGCAGTTAAGAAAATGGGTTCAAGAGTTTATAATCGTACTGCTCAGTGTAATTAACACAATAAGTCACACAAGATGCTGTCGTTAAATAAGAACTGTAGTTGCACGAAGCATAGTGCCTCTACTCCGAACAAAGCTACCCTTTGGGCTGTGTGGATTGTATCCGGTATGAGCAATGCAGCCTTCAGTCTACGAGTACTCGCTATACACAAAGGGTACAGGAGAACACAGCGGAACTTGGGCGGGCACAATGTATACCTAACAGCATGAAGACACCATGCACATAAGATTGGATAATTGTAGCTTACATTGCAGTCCAGCGCTAAGCCAAGGTGACAAAAAAATAAAAAGGCTGATGCGTCAAGCACCACCGTAAATCGAAAATAAATCAATTCACTCTGTTTTAAAACAGAATTTCCTTTCTTGCTGCAAGACAAGTACAATTTTTATTTCCATTTTCAACGTACTTGTGACTTTCATGCACAGGTGGCGTCGCGCTTGCCTTGACCGAAAGACGCTTGGCTAAAACCAAAAACGCGCGTTGCGCTCCGGTAAAGTTGAGCGTTTGAGCGGAACGGGGAACGGACCGCAGAATCGGTCAGCTAAAAGCGCCTAATAAGAAGCCTTCGCACGACGGCGCAAATACCGGTGTGGACGGACAAGGTAAGTCCGTAAAAGACAGTTTGCACAATACCGTATATCCGGACAGGTGTGCAGCAGCAACAACGCTAAAAGCGACTTTTTAACACGAGAGTGTTTTATGCCGGGGTCCACCAAGACTTCAGTGACGTATTTCCGTCACGGAAATGACGTCGCAAAAATTTACACTATCAGATGGTAAAGAAAAAAAGTTTCCGTCAACGGGCATCGAACCTACGACCGCTCGGGCCGCTACAACAGATGCTGGGCACGCTATCCACTGCGCCACAGTCACAGACTCTAGAGGCTTTACAAACTCGCCTTTTATATCTACCACTCTCCCGCTCGGCGGGATGCTGTTGCCCTCTGGGAGCGGTAAGGTAATGTAAATCGCCATTACTGTGGCCTCCGCGATTAGCACCTGCAACGCGTTACACGTTCGTCCCATTCGGCGCGTTTTCAATAGGAGCTCAATTTTGTAAATGCCTTAACACACCGCTAGGTGGCGACCTTAGCGCAAGCGTCGTAAAAGCGTCGGCCTCACTCATAGCATCACGCTAATCGAAACTAAAAATAGATCTGCGACGCGCGCCTGCCTCATCTGGCTGTAACACCGCGTTCAACGCTCACGCGCTCTCCCCGAGAAAAATCGCGGGCAGGCTACCGGGGCGGCACGACGCGCTTTGCGTTTCCCTTTAGTCCGGCCGTGGTGTTCAATCACATTTTAACATGCCGGGGGATGGCCACCAAGTTCTGCGTCCAATATGCGACGCTGTTCTGGCTATCACACCTCGTTCTCTGATTACGCTTTCACCGCTAGCTACTACAGCTACCACAAGGGTTTGTTTAATCACTTAACATTGACGTTAGCCGTCGGGATGAAGATGTACTACCAATCATCAAAGTGGGTGCATACACGTTAAACGGTGCCATTCGCTGCCAGTCATCAATATACACTGAACAAACTCTCTTATATCAATGTACAGTAATCATTCAGTTACTTCTGTAAGGGCACGCTTTACTTTCGTGTCATTCCGATTCCTATAACGGAGGGATCAACCATGTTTTTTTTTCTTCATTGGGGGGGGGGGGGGAAGGGGGGGTGGCGCGGGGAACGCATGGTGTATACGGGGCTTGCGACCGTTCGCTAGCGGCCCGGGCGGCACACATGACCGTCTCCGTTCCATTTGTATTTGTTTTCTTAATAAGTATGCTAGTGAGCTACACAGCTATGACTGGTCTCAAGCATTTCTTTCGTGAGGAACACGTGGTCACCATGTGCTGAAACATAACCGTGGAACAAAAACTCTATATTTCAATCCGCGTCCAGATTTCACTCGTTATGTGCATCCGTATCGTTGTTTCTGGAATCCGGACTCAAAATCCCCTTCAGAAATGACCTATATATGAGATATATCAAAGGCCTCCTTTCAAATGGCAACGTCATTTTGTTCAAGCTCTCTCCGACCCCCCCATCTTCACTGTCCCCGGGCCTTTGGAGCTAAATTTCGCGACTGCGGCCCGCCGGCTATAAGCTGAGTTTGAGACTACTGTTGTATATGTAGATGACGTAAACCTGCAATGAATTTCCATGTTCTACTTAGCTGCTGTCATAAGGGATTCTTTGTTGATATACTCACTAACGTGCAATTTTTTAGCAATTTTTTTTGAACGAGAGAACATGGGCAACATAGAAATATCTCAGACGTATTGCGTAGCTGCACGAAGCATCGCAGGACACCGCCGCTATTCGCGCTATTGCCGCTTATAGGTCCCTTTACGTAGCGATTAGTAATAAGAAAAATATTTAAGAAGGCCTAAAACCGGAAAACAAATATAAGTAAAATAGAGAGGTGGTTGTTTATCAAACATTCACATTGAATGAGTACAGAAACACGATACAGACGGCGCCCTTAACAGCTATGATCACGAAGTATCGTCAACTTACCTGTTGAGACCAGGCCCGTAGCCAAAATTTTTTTAAAACCTTGACTATTTGAGAAAAACACCTATTTTCATTATTTATTTTTGGTATAACCAACTACTTCAAGAAAATTTCGGGGGGGGGGGGGGGGGGGGGGGGGGGTGAGTGGCCCGGGCCACTCCTTCCCCCAACCAAGCCCTTAGCCGCCCCGCCCCCTAGCTAAGGGCTTGGTTGAGACAATGTGAAATTCAGGGCCTATGGAAAATTGCCTGAAACGGCTCGTTGGGACGCTCATGAGTAAAACGGAGCATTCAGTAAAACAACCTTTCTCGAATCCCCTTCCTAACATCTTTAAGATGGCTCTTCCATTTTTATAATGCAAACTCAATTTCGCTATTTTCGTAAGCGGTAAGTAGAATATTTTGTACTGTATACTCAAGGCACGCCCACAAAATAATATATTTGTTTTCGAAATCGCCTTTGCAACGTGTAGATGTGTAAACAGTAGTAGAAATAAAGCAGACAGAAGAATAAAGCAGTAATCTTTTTTTTGGGAGCGCGTTACAAAAGACATACTGCAGTGAGCAGACCGAAAAAACAGTGCAGAGACCTAGGTAATGTATGTGACGCAAAATTACAGCTAAGAAAGCTCTTGTGCCTTGTGCTAATAATCAAATTATGATTTCATAAATTCTTTGAATAAATGCAGATGGAAGTGAAAAATACCGTGCGCCAAGATATTTTCTGTTAGGTAAACGCTTGCTCTATTAGATCTAACATCAGTACATGTGGTGCTAAAGTTGTTAGAATCTTATTTTTTGGATAAAAGGTAATTCATTGCACGCAAGTCAAACTTATATCCTCCAGATCTTTGAATCGCTAATATGTAAAATCCACGCGACCGCAAAGCAACCCATTCTTGCACGCATACATTTCGTTACGGATCGAGACGCAAAAGAATCTGCAATAACGACACTGTAGCAAACATCAGAATTTGCGCGATAGACGCCGCAGCAGTGGAGTACGCGGCACAGGATAGTGGCTATGAGCAAGTGTAGCGGCATTGGAGCAACTAAAAAGAAAAGAAATCGAGAAAACCAAAGGTACGTGGGCTGGGCGTAAACGTCGCGTGCTTGTCTTCCTGATCCACCCTCACTGGACGACTCTGGCGTAAAAATAACGTCACTGCCCTTAGGACATTATTCGGATCGCTTAGTGGCACCAGTACCAGCTTGAGAAGCGGAGTTTGGCCATCGGTTATTGTTTCGCAACGGCTGTGTGCGATAGAAGTATCTTGTATCTTAAAATACACGCTACTTTATCGAATGTATCGGAAATACAGATACAGATACTCGTCTTTCGAGACGTATCGCGATAGAGATACAAGATACCCAAAGTGTATCTAAGATAGTATCTAAGATACATGTATCTTCGATACTGCCCAGCACTGCACAGAGTCATTCTTCCTGGGGGTGTTCCTGGCCATGAGGTACAACGTGTCGTTCTCTCGTAGCATAGTACATAGTGATTTAAATCGCGCCCAATATTTACGGCGAAAGACCTGCCTCATCAAAGAAGGAATGTGACCGTCGGCGGCGTAGGAGTCAACACAAAGTGAGGCAAAACACGAAGACTTGTTTGGGCTACATTAAACGTGGACGGCAGTAAAAATGCTAATAAGACAACTTGTAACAATTCGTCCAAGGACAGCGTATGACACAGTCCTGTAGTAAATGATCGTTCTGGCCGATCAATGAAGCGAAAGGCACCACACATCGAGCAGCAAGCACACTCTTTCAGATTAACACGGAAGGTGAGTTTGAGTAAATACCCATGAGTGTGCAGAAAGATGTATGAAAATGAAGGAGCACTTATATCTGAGACGACGTGAGTATGCGCTGATGAGTGTGCTCGTGTGTGATTGTGAGACGGGAGTACTATAAACATGATCGAGTACTGTTGCGCCTCGTCTGCCTTTCTGCAGAAATACTATGACCTGTACAGTTTACGGGAGTCGCCATGTGAATGCGGGCTCATGTGCCCGCGTGTTGGGGGCAGTTGTATGCGGGCAAGAATAAGAGAACGTCGCGTAATATACACGCAACGGTGTGATTCTTCTGATGGTACGTAACCACCGTCATCTCATCATCACGTCCCGCGTGCATCGAGTAACAAGTCCAAATGACACGTTTTCTATCATCGCGGGACCCCAACAAGAAACTGATATTACTCAGCGTAAGCCGTAGCAAGGCAGTGCTGTACTGGTTTTATGTTTGAATCCTTAAATATCTACCTATCTTTCTATAATATATATATATATATATATATATATATATATATATATATATATATATATATATATATATATATATATATATAATATATATATATATATATATATGTGTGTGTGTGTGTGTGTGCGTGTGCGTGTGAGTGTGTGTAACTCTGCCATTTACATTTACATAACGGTTGCGCCGCAAACGCCAACGCAAAACCCAGGCCATTTTTTTTGTTGTTGTGGAGAAATATGAAGGATGCGCAGGCCAGGCGTACGTTGTACAGGGAACGCGCCAAAAATGCTCGCCGCCGTGCTCCCCACTTCCGCCGTAGCTAATATGTGCAAGACAAAGGCTTAGCCAGCAATTTTTTTTCGGGAGGGGTTTAAGAATACTTCATATGTGTTCGCGCATGCGTTAGTATGTGTGTGTGTGTATATATACCCATTCAAAATTGTGAAAATTCAGGGAGGGGGTCGGTCCTCCGGCTATTCCAATGGCCCAAGATACCCAATGGCCCTAATGGCCCAATGGCGTCGGATCACGATACTGGCCGAAGTGCTACCGACGCGACGGTATTTCCGCCGTCACCCCTATCAGAGAATGGAACCTCCCGAGCGCGACGCGCGCATTGAGCACCCCATGACGGCGGCCACAATCAGTCTGGATCGCGCTTCCTCGCTGCGAAAGCTGCGCCTTGCGTCGCCTGACGCGCCTTCCCGTCGTCCCCTCGGCTCCCTGCAAGTGCAGCAGGATTCGGTTCAACCCCACACACATGCTGGGCTCTCGTGCAAGCCTTCGTCGCAAGGCAGGTATGACGACATCCTCATTTTCCGTTGCGTGCTACCGTATAATAGCCAAAATAAATATTGAACATGTCGCGGAAAGGCGGAGTGCGCTGCTGTCTTGCGTTGCCATGAAGCTGTTCTACATCTCTTGCGTTAACGCAGCCAGTTCGCTATCTTTTCTGCAAATCTGTCTATCTCGCTCTCTTTTTGAAACAGTGCTTCTCTTCGGCAAAGTGAGGCGACTCTTCTGAAATATACTTTTTGTAGGCGTATGTTATACAGCATGACGGCAGAGGGAAATAGCGACCGGGCGTCAACCAGTGCAAATTACATAACTGGTGGGCCGTTTAAAGCTTCCAACCCATTACAAAGGGCTGAGCCGTAATTCTTCATCGTCATCAGTCGTCGCGTCAACAAAAGTGCACATAATCCCTTACAGACGTGTAGCTGGTGCCTCGTTCTCCGCAGAATGACGAATAATGGCTTGTAGGCGCTTCCCAACTTCCGAAAATTTGATTTATGGCGTAGTGGGTACCCTTCTAGGGTACTTGTATTGTAGCCCCAAGAGAGCTTACAACGGACTCTTGAAACGCCGCTCTTCCAGCTTTTGCTGTGACTGTGCTGCGGTTTCAGCGCAGGCCTGGCGTTTTTTTTTTTTACATGAGAAGCATGTTTAGGAACCTCAGGCACTTGGCCCTTTCTATCTATATCTATCTATCATCTATCTATCTATCTATCTATCTATCGATCTATCTATCTATCTATTCTATCTATCTATCTATCTATCTATCTATCTATCTATCTAATCTATCTATCTATCTATCTATACTATCTATTCTATCTATCTATCTATCTATCTCTATCTATCTATCTATCTATCTATCTTCTATCTATCTATCTATCTATCTATCTGTTGAAAATAAGCCGGAACGGAGCAACAAGAACGTGCGACACCCGAGGGAAGAGGAGAAAGCTGAAGTGTGCGAGAGCTCGGGACAGGACTGAGCGGCGGACCGTTCGCCATGATTGTAGATTAAAGAAGCGTCCCTCTCTTACCGTTCGGGAGCCAGTCATTTCGCAATAATGTTGGTGCCGCGAAACCCGGGACTGCCCCTCGAGAGACGCCTTCACGTCACGGCCATGGCGAACTCGGAACAGCTGCGTAAGAAGCGTGGTGCACTCAGGGCTGGCGTCACGCGAGCCCTAACACAGTTAACGGACCTGCTACAGCAAACGGATCCCAACCTCTCGGAAGTTAGCGTGCAAGTCGACTACCTCAAGGACAGGGAATCAGCGTTATCGACGCTGGACGACGCAATTCTTGCATTAACAGATGAAGAGAACCTTGACCGCGAAGTTGAAACGGCACAGGATTACAGCGACAAGATCAGCTACGCTATAGCGCGCGCCAAATACTGGCTCCAAGAACGTCAACAGGCTACCAGGACACATGCTCAAGCTTCTGGATCCGGATCAAGCAACTTAGAGCTTCCGAATTCCGTCGACGCTCCAGACCAGGTGAGAGAGCAGCGTCAGCGATCGGTTGTGCTGCCTAGACTACAAATACCTACGTTCGACGGCAACCTGCATGAATGGCAGCCCTTTTGGGACCATTACGACGCCACGATCCACCAGAATGACGAATTACCGCGCATCGAAAAGTTTAAGTATTTACTCACGTACTTGACCGGCAGCGCGAAGCGGTCCATCGAAGGCATACGGTTAGCCGAACAGAACTACCACCTCGCAATTAAAACGCTTACGGATCGGTTCGGACGGCGAGATCTTCTGATTGATGAACACGTGGATCATCTTTTGGCGTTAATTCCCGTGAAGAGCTCGTCAGATGTTGCCAAACTTCGTACACTCCACGACAACGTGCAGTTCCGAGTGAGCGCATTAGAAGGCCTTGGAGTATCACCGGATCAGTACATCGTGGTGTTGAATCGCGTCATGATGCGCTGCTTGCCAGACGACCTGGCTATTATGTATCGACAAAAGACAAAAGAAGATGACCGCGCAACGAGTGGTACTGAGACTCCGGAAGACCGAATGCGTCGAGCGAAGGACCTTCTAACCTTCCTTCGCATCCAAGTAGAAGTGCGGGAGGAAGGTCGCCTGCAGCCACGTCGCCGTCCATATGAAAGCGAAGACAACATGGCGACAGAAAGCACGGACTGCACGGAACTCATTCCATCGGCTGCTGCTCTCACAGGTTCAACTAGGTCGGTCAGCCAAGCATGCCCACTTTGCAGCAGCAATGAGCATAGCATAATTTCCTGCACTGCCGAGCTGCCAGCGGACGACAAGCGCGTGAGGCTACGGAATAATAACTGCTGTTTCCGCTGCGGTACCCGCAACCACATCGCAAGGTTCTGCAAAAAATCCAACAGTCTTACTTGTGGTACCTGCCGTCGCCGCCACCTGACCATTCTGTGCGACCTGTCAAGACCAGTCGTCGAGGGCCTAGCGCCTACTGCTGAACTCGTTGCGCTGGGAAGACCATCTTCGCCAAGTCTTCGAACAGTGACAACCGCCCAAAGCACTCACAGCGGATACACGGCTGTACTGTTGCAGACAGGCCGCATATGGGCAGAGTGCGGTAACCGACGACTTCTCGTTCGAGTGCTTTTAGATAGCGGTAGCCAGCGGAGTTATATTCGCGCAGACGCGGCCAGAAAACTTCAGTGTTCCGTCGTCGGAAGGGAAGAGCTTTCCCTCATCACCTTTGGAAGCTCCAAATCTCAGAGGCGACTATACGCCGAGCGTGTCTCCGTGCGACTGCGCAGCCAATTTGACGATGCTGCAGTGGAATTGGAAGCATTAACAATTCCAGAAATATGCTCCGTAACGAGTCCACCGCTGGAGAACGATATCTTGCAGGCGCTCATCGCCAAGGAATATAAGGTGGCTGACGCATGTCAAGAGGATACGTGGCAAGAAGGCGACATAACCGTGCTCATAGGATCTGACGCCTATTGGAAAGTGACAACCGGAAGAATTGATCGCATAAATGAGAGGCTAACAGCGATAGAAACAACATTTGGATGGATGGTACAAGGACCCTTATTGTCTGACATCCAGTTCCCGTCTAGCGCACTGTTCGTCTCGAGCAGCAATTCTTCTGCAACGGACATAGACATATCTTCGATGTGGCGTCTTGATGCCATCGGAATTGATGGAAGCTATTCAGAACCGTTACAGATCGACGCGCACCTCTCCTGCATTTGAGCGCTACATAACGAAGCAAGGCAGGCGTTATCAGGTGCCGCTCATGGTCGAAGAGCCAGGGATACCAGCCGGAAACAGTAATCGCCGACTGGCAGAACGTCGACTACAACTTCAGATCAACCGCTTCCGAGAGCAGCCAACGTTACTAGAGAAGTACGACCAGGCCATTACAACATATTTCGATGACGGACATGCTGAAAGGGTACAAGAGGAGCAGCCACTCAGAGATAATGTATATTACATGCCTCATCACGCAGTAGTTCGTCGGGACGCCGTCACAACGAAGCTTCGAGTGGTGTTTGATGCATCATCACATGAAGCAGGTCGTCCTTGCCTTAACGATGTCCTGTCGAAGGGTATAAAACTTGGTGCCGACGTCATCCAGCTACTCCTAAAGTTCCGTTGCCACCCCGTAGTTCTCGCTGCTGACATAAAGAAAGCATACCTCCAGCTTTTGATTCGGCCTGAAGACCGCGACTTACTGCGGTTTCTGTGGCTGGAAAGACGGCCAACCAAGGAAGAGCCCATGCCACCAATCACAACTTGGCGGATGACCAGAGTCCCGTTTGGAGCTGCATCAAGCCCGTTTCTGTTGGCCGCTACAATTCGTCATCACCTGTTATCCTGTCAGCACCACTATCCAGACACTGTCGCCTTATTGGAACACGCATTCTACGTAGATGATCTTATCGTCGGGCTACCAAGCGCGCAGGCGGCAATGAAAGTATATGAAGAAACAAAGAGAATATTCTACGAGGCAAGCATGGAACTTCGCAAGTGGGCTTCGAATTGTGACGCGTTGAAGGAAAGATTCTTACGTGACAACTGCGCCATCGAAAATGAAGCTGGAGATAATCATATGATGAAGATCTTGGGTGTTCCCTGGGAACGTTCGGGTGATTGCCTTCTCTTGAGCACTCAGCACGCAGCCATCTTCAGTGCCGGAAGGCCGGCTACCAAACGTACAGCACTGAAAACCTTGGCAAGAGTTTACGACCCGCTTGGTTACCTCACTCCATTCACCATAAAGGCGAAGATAGTGTTCCAGAATCTATGGAAGAAAAACCTCGCCTGGGATGCCAGTATGCCAGAAGACGAACAGGCCGAATGGAATAGGTGGTGTTCCGACTTGTCCGACACGTCTGTCACTATTCCACGGTATATATTCCTACGAGACAACATTGATCCCTTTTCATTTGAGCTGCACGTCTTCGCAGATGCCAGTCCCAGAGCATACGGTGCGTGCGTTTACGTACGAGTGAACTCGCAACCCGACACATGTTTCGCACGACTCTTAATCAGCAAGGGCCGACTTGCCCCCTTGAAGATGGTATCGCTTCCTCGCCTGGAGCTCCTAGCATGCACCATCGCGGTGCGGCTTATACGCTACGTGCAAAGGGTCCCTTTTCTCCAGCACGCCGCTGTTTTCTTGTGGACAGACTCGCTTGTGGCGCTAAACTGGATAAGAAGTACAGCAACCAAATTAGAACCATTTGTAGCACAACGTGTAATCGAAATCCAGCAGCATACCAAACCTTCACAATGGTTTCACTGTAACAGCAAGGAAAATCCCGCCGATGTTATAACTCGAGGACTATCACGCTCTGACCTCACCAAATCATCGAAGTGGTGGAATGGCCCAGCCTGGCTTTCTGACAACACCAGATTTTTCGAAGGTATAGACATCAACCAATCTAACGCAAATATACTGTTAAATGTGCCGGAGCAACCGAAGAATGATCAAAGCTTGTCCACAGGATCTACGTCTGTCTGTTCATCCGCCATTAGTGTTCGCAAAAACGTCGTGCCCCTGGAAAACTACAGCTCTCTGACAAGACTGCTGAGAGTAACTGCATGGATCCAGCGTTTCAGCCTCAACGCAAGACGCTTCCCATCAGCACCTGGACCTCTTAGAGCGGAAGAATTATTTCAAGCTGAACGTTATTGGTTGCTCATATTGCAGGAAGACTCGTTCCCGATCGAAGTTAGTGCGCTCAAGAAAGGCCAGCCGTTGCCTTCAACATCCCCTGTGCTTCGTTTGTGCCCATTTATGGATGAGAACGGCCTAATTCGCGTCGGTGGGCGACTGCAAGAGCTGCATGCTGAACAGGACATTCGTCACCCCATTTTGTTATCAAGCAACCATAAGCTCACCAGCCTGCTTGTTTCAGCAGCACATTTGCGTACGATCCACGGTGGTGCTGAAGCAACTCTCACGGAGCTTCGAGAACGCTTCTGGTTATTAAGAGGGCGCCAAACAGTGAAGAAAATCATTTTTCACTGTAGAATATGCAAACGATGGAAAACGACAGTGGAGACTGCACCGATGGCCCCACTTCCACGCGAGAGAATTACGGAAACCTGCGCCTTCGCGGTCGTTGGACTTGACTGCTGTGGGCCGCTGTACGCAAAGTCAACAAGCAGTTCAACAAAGGCTTACATACTTTTGTTTTCGTGTGTCGTTACACGTGCTGTTCACCTTGAGCTCACGTCGGACATGACCACCGCCACGACCTTGCTCGCTTTCCGTCGTTTCGTCGCACGCCGCGGAGTACCCTCAATAGTGTACTCTGACAACGCCCAGACGTTCCGAAGTTGTGCTAAGTCGTTTGGATCTGCGCTACCTGCTCTTCGAGAGTACGCCGCGGAGCTCAGGATACAATGGAGGTTTATCGCAGAACGAGCTCCGTGGTGGGGCGGATGGTGGGAGCGTCTCATTCGTACAACAAAGGGAGCTCTCAAGAAATCGCTTGGACGCTGCAGTCTTAACGTGGAAGCCCTCGCAACGATACTGTGCGAGATTGAAGCAGTGATCAACAGCAGACCGCTGACCTACCTCGACAGTGAGCCTAACGAGCTACAGCCCTTAACACCATCGCATTTCTGGATGGGTAAACGCAGCATATCATTACCGCAACAGATCTGCACATCAGAGCCTCATACCTCGGTTGATCTGCAACGAAAGGCTCGTCATCGCCAGCGTGTAACAGCGGAACTTTGGAAGAGATGGAAACGAGCGTACCTGCTATTGCTGCGGTCAGCACATAATCGCCCGACATGCCCGACAACAAAACTGCGAGTTGGTGATGTAGTGCTCTTGCAAGAAGACACTGCACCGGCGACATCATGGAAATTGGGCAGAGTGCTTGAGTTACTGCCAGGGAGAGACAATGTAGTGCGCACTTGCTCCGTTCGTCTCGCCAATGGTTCTGTTGTGAATCGCCCGGTACAAAGGCTCTGCGCGCTCGAAGCCTCTGATTCACCCTGGCCCGCCCCGGATGATGTTGAAAATAAGCCGGAACGGAGCAACAAGAACGTGCGACACCCGAGGGAAGAGGAGAAAGCTGAAGTGTGCGAGAGCTCGGGACAGGACTGAGCGGCGGACCGTTCGCCATGATTGTAGATTAAAGAAGCGTCCCTCTCTTACCGTTCGGGAGCCAGTCATTTCGCAATACTATCTATCTATCTATCTATCTATCTATCTATCTATCTATCTATCTATCTATCTATCTATCTATCTATCTATCTATCTATCTATCTAGCCGCCTACGTCTGGGCGCTCTCCTGGTCGCCTCCATAACTTGTAACATACCAAAATTGGCATAGCAGGGGAGCAGCGTATGACGAACATGATTTACTGGTCATGACATGAATAACGCCAAATACCTGTCGCGTACGTCACGGAACCCTTTCTCTCAGTCACGTGTGGCACGTAACCGTAAACCAGAGTTAACGTTATGCGGGTATGTGCCACAGGTGATACAGAGTCTCAACCAACACAGTAACCGCGAACACACACGTTGACACGCAAGAAAATGATAATAGTAATATTTGTTGGGGTTTCATGTCCGCAAACCACGCTATGATATGAGAGACGCCGTATCGAAGGGCTCCGGAAATTTTGACCACCGGTTATTCTTTAACATGTACCGAGATCGCACAGTACATGGGCATCTAGCATTCTGCCTCCATCAAAAAGCGACCGCCGTGGCCTGAATCGAACCCGCGACCTTCGGGTCAGCAGCCGAGCACCTTAACTCTACACCACCGCGGCGGACGCAAGGAAAGTGAGGAAACTGAAGACACAACACCCCTGAAAGATGCTCAAGTATCGTCCGCTCGTCCACGTGGTCCGGCACGTGGACCACGTGGATTACGCAACAACCGGCGTCATGCTTCATGCAATAAATCTGCTGAGAGAACCAGCCTTTCATCATTACCGGTGACTTCAAGATTGACTTTATCAAGACCCAACAATGCTTGGTGCTTATACTGCGTGAATGACGGATTGGATGTGGAGAGGGCATCAAAAGACCTCGCTGCCACGTCCACGACAGGAGGCATAATAGATCATTTCATCGTAAGAGGCATCCAGGATTTCCACCAGCTGCACTATACCTCGAACTTCACTGCACTTCATAGCCTCATAACCGCGATTACCAACGGAGCCGAATAACAAGTTGGGTCCAGCAGTGCTCACTGATCACGGTGATGATCTTGTTCAAGACTGTCAAGAACCCCGTCTACACATACACACGGGTTCGTGAAACGTGCTTGCGTTCTCCGTCATAACGGAGAAGTATAAGCATAACAACTGTAATGGTGACAGCAACGTACGTGCAGTGCGCCTTCGCGTGCCACTCGGCTGTGCATATATCCAGGGAAATTTTCCTGAATGAAGCTTAGTTGCGAGTAACGCCAGTGCTGTGTATCTGTGTTCCTTCTTAGTCCTGTTCGGTTATAAGAATATTCGGATATAAGATATAAGAAGTTTTGAAGAATATAAGCACTACGTATCAGCTTACCGCATCAGGTGTTGGTAACACCCATGTTGCTGTTGCCATCATTACGCAACTGTAAACAACTGGTTATATTAGATATGCGACTCTTCAACATATGAGTGGGCATATACCCCTTCCATATTTCTATAGCGTCATTCCGTAACATTTCGCTCAATGTGAAAAATTACGCCAATCACCGTCCCGCGCAATGCTTCGCATAACACCATTTCCCACGGTACGTGGGAATCGCCAATTTTTTTCTATTATTTTCTTCTTTTCTTATGTGTTTCTGCTCTATACTGCTATGTTGGGTTCGTTTCGTACATATATGCGACATTTTGTATGTTTGTTTTCACTTCTTGTGATTATCTGGATTGTTTAGCGATTATCGATTTTCTATTTCATGGTGTGCTTTCTACTTTTTTGTGCTGTTTGCAGCGCGGTGCGTCTCCCGGCGCTGGCGTTTTGCCTCCACTTTTCTCTTTCATATAGCTGCGGCTGGCTTGCGTCTCGCTGTCGCTTCGCTGGCTCGGACAGGTGAATTTGCTCTTCGGAGACGCTGACATTCCAACCGCCCAGCCTATTCGGCTTAAGTTTATGAGGAGTGGGACCTGCATGACGCATGCGCGACATGAGACTGAGTGACACCTGTGCCAGACATGAGACAACGTGACTCCGTCCCTTAACTGCTCCACAGTTAAAACAGTTTTGATGCTACACGTCCGGTGGACGAACCGTGTGTTATGTGCGCCCAAATTACACGGGCACACCATTCAAAACTCAGAAATGCTGCATCGCCATGCTCTTCCGCTGCCTTACGGCATTATTATTGTTGCACCGTCAATATTACGCAGTTAATATTAAAAAGACGGGCCCCTTCACCTTAGTGGTGCCCATGGCAACACTGTAGCCTACATTATCAAAGACTAGCCGACGTTACCCTTATTCAGCCGACACAAGCCAATATTACTCAGATACGAACAGTATGTAGCCGATAAGTCATCGTTTATGCTACACTGTTCGTCATGTATTATGGTTGCTAGGAGTGGAAGCTGTGCAGTCTTGCTTTCCTTCTGCAAATGCGCATTGCCATATAATGCCGTTTTTCACTGACGACTACGCAATATTTAGAAAAATAACTTGTAACAATGATGCAGCTATTCTACAATCTGACCTAATCAGTGCGTGATGTAAACGTAAGCAATTATCAAGCAATGTGCTTATCAAGCAATGTACCATCTGTCCACGAACCCATATATCGGTAAAATACCTCTGGATCGTCTTTCTTTGTATTTGTCTTCGTGTCCCACATTTCATATGACCTTATCTGGAACACACACATTGTTTACCTAACAAGCAAAGCTAACAGATCACTAGGCTATCTGCGACTGCGTTTGACTTGCAACCACAATCCCCTAGACTAATTATCAATAAAACACCCAGTCGGCCTAACCTTCAATATGCAGCCTCAATTTGGGACTCCAGTGAGCCCAAATTATTTCAGTAGAAAAGAGTGAACACAAATACACACAATTCATTTCATCTAACCATAACAGGACCGCAAGCCTTAGTTAATTAAGACTAACCTTGAGTTATGACCACTCACTCGTAAACTCACTCGGCTCACTGCGTAAACAAGCGCGATTCTGTCTTTTCCATAGGGTATACCATCACTACCTTTACGACGCGAACTCGTTTCGGGGCTACATTATATATAATCTCACATGGATCACAAGCACAAAGTCGCATTCCATCTTTCAGATCCTCCTCTTCCTTTCACTCATTCGTTTCACACACAAATGATGAGTGGAATCACCTGCCTTCAAGTGCTGCCTAAATCAAGGACACTAACTGGTTTATAGAAACCTGACGCAATATCTTGTTCTAAGTTTCTTTGGTTCTTGAACTGAGCACCATCCTTATTAGGTACATCAATTACGTAAGGCCGTAGCCAGAAATTTTTTTTCAAGAGGGGGGGGGGGGCTTCTTACTTGCTGAAGACGTTGGGTATTTAGATATAACACTAAAACCTATTTTCATGATTTATTTTTGGTGAAACACTCCCCGCAATCACAATTTCGGGGAGGGCGCTAGCTCCTAGGCCTCCATCCCCCCCCCCCGGCCTGGCTACGGCCTCAATTATACGTCATCATTTATACACAGAATTTTTACATTTTAGGCATCATTAGGGTATCACGTATTGCTTCTTTTGTCGTACTTGTATTTGTGTAAGTACAGTGAAACCGACTATCTCGAACTCGGGTAAATGAAA